>NC_046369.1:15706665-16006665 GCF_011125445.2 Fundulus heteroclitus
TCTTCAGGAGTCACCCTGTAATAAAGAGGAAGAAGTCAAGAAAAGGGGATTAATTTTGCTCAAGCTGTATGTGCTTTCAAAAGCGACTTCTCTCAAACCCCCGAAAGGACTTGTAGTAGTGTCCTTCCTGATATGCCTGTGTGATCGGTTTGTCATGCCCAGAGTCATTCTTTAAAGCTAAATAAAAAGACAGGTTGCAAGGCCAGAGCCGGGTCTCACATGACAGTATGTCCAGAGTTGACTCAAGATGTCAGCAAGAAGCAGAACTGTTTAGAAAAAGGTCAGGTTCAATTAGAAAGTGCCATGCTGTGGTCAGCACAGGAAAATAAATATTGAAATTTAAAAAAAAAAAATAACGTTAGGAATTCAATAAAACTAGTCATTAATTGACTATTGCCATAGATCACAAAGCAAACCTTAGTTTTTTAGGCCTCGGAGGCTGATTTGGTGAAGCCAATCTTGTTTATGGATTAAATGGCTAGGTTTTATGCTGGATCGACTGGGGAAAAATGACATTCGGTATGTTTTATTTAAAAGAACGATACTATTTAAATAATCTCATATTAGGGTTCCCTGCTCGATGGAGCAGGCAACGGCCGTGCTTGCATGGCTTTTCGCTCTCGGCCTGCCTCTGCCTTGGAACCCATATTAATTAAATCAACATCTTCAGCTGACAGTTCACCGCAGAGCCGTAGCAACACACGATAACCATAAAATGTTTACCCTAAATACTCACAAAATATATAAAGCTAAGAACATTCTTTCAGTGAACCTTATTAAATGTGGAATACGTCTCTTCAGTCATTTGAGACACATATCACTGATTTTTTTGTTTCCCACAGGTCCGTCACTCATACAGGCCACAGCTGTATTCCTTCCTGTCCACTGATTAACAAAAACATTATCAGACCTTCAGGTGATTACTGCTATACAAGCGTTGATACTCAATGTGGCCTGATGTCAACATGTTTCCTCGTGTTTATGTGAGAAGATGGCCATGTGTCTCTCTCACCCCCACCTCCGCGCATAAGTTATCTCACTAGAACACAACGGGTTGCAAAAATCATTCTAAGGGCAGAAAGGCATGTGGTGGCAGAGTTAGAGACGGGGGGAAACACACAGAATCTTGGAAGTTGAAAGGATGAAGTGAAAGGGAACTGGGAACGAGAAACGTAAGGCATCAACAGAGAAGAGCAAGGAGTATGCATGAGGAAGTGGCTGAGAGAGAAGAAGATGAAGGGGAATCTGCAGAGGTTGAAGTCCTTGAAGGTGGAAACTAGAGTAAGACAACTGCAGTGGGTGAGGACAACTGTGTTGTTTTTGAATACATACGGGTAACATTTGAGTCCTGTCCTGTCGAAAACCTTCAATATATTGTGCCTCCTCGCTGTGTCGTTCTGTGATTTTTTCTTTTTTTCGTGCTTGACAGCCCTAATGGGAGAAAAGCCCAGTCTTCCATGAATATCGCAGAATGTCAATGGGGCTGTTTTGGGGGGGAAAAATACAGTAATTAAACCACAAACTCAGCTGGGCTGTTGAATCTCAATGATTTCTCTTTGGTGCTCTTACACATAACGTCTTCGACAGCACTGAGCCGTCAGCCCAATCTGACGGCACTGCTCCAGGCTTACTGCAAAGGAATGCAGAGCAGAGGCACTGAGGCAGCTATAAATATCCCAGTTGTCCCCACACACAAGCACAATTAACACTGTTAGAGATCTTCAAAATCAGAGAAAAAAACCGCCTGCTTGTCATTAGGTGTGGTTTGTTTGATTTCACAATTTCCACTGCTTTCAACGTTTGCATTCCTGTGGATTTTGTGCAGCAGAGGACGAGTGCTCGTGTGATAAGAATCAAACTCATTGAAACAATTTAAGGCTGTTTCTGGGCATTTCTCTCCTTAGATTGATCCCTTTGAACTGGCAATTAGCACGGAAATTTATTTTCCACTCCATTCCCCAAAACAAATGAGTAAATACAACACTTGCTCTGGTCGTTGGCTAAACAGATATATGCAGGTCTAAGAAAATATATCATGGGAAAACCAAAAGAAAACCTCCATATAAGGACTTGGATCAAACAAAGGAGGAAAAGTGTTTTGGTTTATGTGATTTGATGACTATTCGATCAAACATGATCATAACTTGGATTATGGTTTCATCTTAACTAGGAGAAAGAGCATTGCTTGGATTTTGCTGATAGTTTGTGTGCTGTACGTTTCTTTCACACCCCAGGAATTCCCATTTACCAGTGGTGGTCTGAGAGGCTTTGGAAAAACACATTCTTGACCCGACATCCTGATTTATGAAGATGTGTGGATATCACTCCGGCACCTTCAAGGGTTATTTGCTCTACCCACCCTGATTATTAGATTAATTTCTTTCTTTTCCTTGAACATCTGGAAGCCATAGCTGTGGCTAACAAGGGCTTTTAAACCCATGTACTACAGCAAGTGAATCATACCATAAGGGTATTTATGAGGGTGTAGGGACAGGAAGCTGTCAGTCAAATCTCAGCATCTTTTCTTTTTTTTCTGATTCTTGGCAGTCTCTGATTTGTTCAAAAGTTCATCACATATACCGGATTACAAGGTTTTCCCACTCATGTACTTTAAACCAAGTAATGAAAATGTGTAACTATGAAAGAATGCCTTAAAAAGTATTCATACCTGTTGAACTTTTTTTCACGTAACTGCAAACTTCAATGTGTTTTATTGGTTTATAATGGGATAGTTCAACATAAAGCAGCACATATTTATAAAATGGAAAGAAAGTGTGGCATACATTTGTATGTACCACTCTTTACTCTCATACCCCAAAATAAATTCCAGCGCAACAAAACCACTTCAGGAACTCACCTAATTTGTGAATAGAGTCCACCTGAATGTGACTTAATGTTCACTGTTCTGTGGAGAGCTCAGAGGTTTGTTGGAAAGCGTTAGTGAACAAACAATAATTTTGGTGTCACAATCTTCAGATGTTTGTTTGGATTAGCTCTTTATGTTCCTGGGACAGTGCATATTTCAGTTAGTCCTTTAGTGTTTGTTTTAAATAGTTAGTAGGTTATTAGTTCCCTGTATCCTGTTTCTCTTAGATATCTGTTCCCATGTCTGCCTGTCTTCAGTCTCCACCGTCAGTTCATCCTTCATTGTTTTCACTTGTCACTCAGTATTAGTTGATTGCTTTCATCTGCTCCCCTGCTTTACTCTCTGTTCTTCACCTTCTACTTAAACCACCTGTTCCTCGCCGCAGTTTTCGGATCCTCCTTGTGTCTCCCCTGTTGTTGTTCCATGATCCATACCTGTATTGTAGTTTCATCCTAAAAGTTTTGTTTTTTTTTTTTCCTAAATGTTTAATCCCTTCTCCACTGAATTAACAAATAAATTCAGTTTTGTCAGCTCCTTTAAAATCAGCTTTGGACCTTAGGGTGTATACAGTTTTCCCTGTTGTTGGTCCTGCACTTCAGTCCAAATTACAAAACGTTATGTCATTGTCAGGAGCACTTATAATCAGGTTAAAATATTCAATTAAATTAAATTTTATTTAAATACACCAACAATTCATGATACATCCATCTCAGGGCACTTTCCAAAGTCAAATTCAATCAAATTATACAGATTGGTCAAAATGTTTCCTATCTAAGGAAACCCAGTAGTTTGCATTAAGTCTTGACACAGCAGCGTTCACGTCTCATGACAGAGTATGGAGTCACAGTGGACAGTCGTCAGCATTGTCCATGGCTTTGCAGCAATCTCTCATACTGAGCAAGCAAAGTGACAGTAGAGAGAGAACTCCCTTTAACGGGAAGGAAAAACCCTCCAGCAGAACCAGGCTCAGTGTGAACGGTCATCTGCCTTGACTGACTGGCGGTTAGAGAGTCAGAGCAAAGACACAAAAATAGAGACAAAAACTACAGAAGCACACATTGTCCAGGAATCCTTTCTACGTTATATGGTAATAGCGGGTGAATCTAGGGTTTAACAGTCCTATATTGATGTTGAGCTTCTTCATGAGGGAGAACTTTAGATGCTCAAAATTAATGTACAATTTCACCCACTCCCTTTTTGAAAAGATGTGTTCCAGGTTGGCTAGTCATCTCTATCACCAGAAATAAGTTCCAACAGGTTTCTAGGACGCCCAAAAAAACACGGGCTGCATAAAACAGAGCTGTTATTAATATTCCAAATTCTAACTTTAAGAAGATAAAGTAATGCAGTCACTGAAACATACCAGTGTAGCATAAAGGTAAGAGCATGATTTAACATTTTCAGTATTTCTCTCACTGTACAACAAAATTCTTAAGCAGTTGCTTCTTTACTAGTAAATAAATGTAATATTTATCTGGTTTACCCATGTATTATGATTATGAAATGTTTTAAACATGATTGTTTTTAATGAAGTAACTAAATCACTGAATAAAACAAAATAAACTGTTTGCTTCAGGTGATCTTCAATTTTAATTTGCAGTTAGAAATAAAACGTTTTCCACCACCACAGCATTTAACAGAGCAGTTAGTGGTTTCTCCATGGTGCTACTCTTCCATTAGCCATTTTAATCAACTTTGCTAGCTCACCAAGACTGACTGAAAAGCTTTATTTTCAACATCCTGTCCTCATAGTCAGGACCACTCCATCACCCAATGTTCCTCTCATATACTGTTTAAATCCCAAACAGTGTTATTCACAAGAACTGATCTAGTTTTGGTTTCATAGCAGCGCATCAGCTAGTCTTCGTCTCTCAGCCTCAGTGCAGCATGTGGCATTTATAGGGGGAGGGACTTAATCCTTTCTAACCAATCAGAAATCTGCTTTTCTCAGCGCTATCATTTGAGAATGATAATGCAGAAATTTGCTCCTTCACCTGTTGTTTGATGTCATTAGGCTTGTATTCATAGAACACCTGACAAAGTACGACAATTACTTGGCTAATGGTTCCTAAAAATCAGGTGGTACCCAAACTTGGCAAATGTTTTCTAACTTTGTAAAACATTTGTGTAATTATCAGTTCTTATTATTGACGGTTGCTGATAGCCAAACCAACCGTTGTTGTGGTATAAAATAAATCAGAAGCTTATAGTTAATAAGTAATTAAAACCCTTTCATATAATAATCTGTAAAAATTACTTTGATGTATAGGAAATAGATTTGATAACCCCATTCACCTAAAACAGGAATCATTTAAAACTATTTTAATTCAACAAATAAGCTTTATACTGATAGTAAATGACAAAAGCAAACTGTGTCTCTACATATAACAAAAACAATGTGGAGAAGACTATATATTTGGAATAAATGTATTTTTATATAGATTGTTTTAAAAGTGTCGAGTCATGAGTGGTTTATAGCCTTCTCCAAAAATGTTAACGATATTGGTACCATAGCAACCCAACCCTTCATGCTGACCAGCTTTTGTGTTTTCCACTCATCTTTGGTGATGAGTGGAAAACAAGTCGTAGAGGTCGGAAGCCGGCATTGCTATTACTTTAATCTTAAACTCCCTCCACAGATTTTCCACAGTCAGAAATAAAGTTGGACTCTGGACATTTCTATCACATCCGTCCGTCCATCTTTTTTCCGCTTATCCGGGGTCGGGTCGCGGGGGTAGCAGCTTCAGTAGGGAGGCCCAGACGTCCCTCTCCCCGGCCACTTAGGCCAGCTCCTCAGGAGGAATCCCAAGGCGTTCCCAGGCCAGCCGGGAGACATAGTCCCTCCAGCGTGTCCTGGGTCTTCCCCTGGGCCTCCTCCCGGTGGGACGTGCCCGGAACACCTCACCAGGGAGGCGTCCAGGAGGCATCCTGACCAGATGCCCAAGCCACCTCAACTGGCTCCTCTCGACGTGGAGGAGCAGCGGCTCTACTCTGAGTCCTCCCCGGATGACTGAGCTCCTCACCCTATCTCTAAGGGAGAGCCCAGACACACTACGGAGAAAACTCATTTCAGCCGCTTGTATCCGGGATCTCGTTCTTTCGGTCACGACCCAAAGCTCGTGACCATAGATGAGGGTAGGAACGTAGATCGACCGGTAAATCGAGAGCTTCGCTTTTTGGCTCAGCTCTCTCTTCACCACAACGGATCGGTACAAGCGCCCGCTTCACAGCAGACGCTGCACCAATCCGCTGTCGATCTCCCGCTCCATCTTCCCCTCATTCGTGAACAAGACCCCAAGATACTTGAACTCCTCCACTAGGGGCAGCACATCCTCCCCAACCCGGAGAAGGCACTCTACCCTTTTCCGGTTCAAGACCATGGTCTGATTTTCATCCCGGCCGCTTCGCACTCGGCTGCGAACCGCTCCAGTGAGAGCTGTAGATCACGCCCTGATGAAGCCAATAGGACCACGTCATCCGCGAATAGCAGAGACGCAATCCTAAGGCCACCAAAACGGATCCCCTCAACACCTTGGCTGCGCCTAGAAATTCTGTCCATAAAAGTTATGAACATAATCGGTGACAAAGGGCAACCTTGGCGGAGTCCAACTCTCACCGGAAACAAGTCCGACCTACTGCGGGCAATGCGGACCAGACTCTGACACCGGTCGTACAGAGACCTGACAGCCCTTATTAAAGGGTCCGGTACTCCATACTCCCGGAGTACCCCCCACAGGATCCCCCGGGGGACACGGTCGAATGCCTTCTCCAGATCCACAAAGCACATGTAGACTGGTTGGGCAAACTCCCATGCCCCCTCAAGAATCCTGCTGAGGGTATAGAGCTGGTCCAGTGTTCCACGGCCAGGACGAAAACCACACTGCTCTTCCTGAATCCGAGATTCGACTATCCTATCTATCCTATTCTATCGCATCCATTTCACATATTGATGAAAATAAAAATAAATCCTTTAAACCCAAATAGGTGTATGAAGATTTTTTAACTGAACTTTAAGAAAAAAAATATTTTTAGTGATGCTATTTTCCGGATTGAACATTTCAAATTGGGCATAAACAGTGATTTTGGTTTTAATATTATGTGCACAGCATTTTGTTGTTTTTACCATTTTACCTCAGACACAAAAAAACATTAATTATGAAATAAATTTGCATAAAATTGCATGCTACAGCAGCAGCTGAATGAAAGCAAACTTCAAAAGGACATTTTCATCATTCCTAAAATACATGAATTATGCTTTGTGTGTGTCTGTGTGTGTATATATATATATTTGCTAGTAAGAACAATTGCCCGAGCCTTTATGTAAGTAGAAAACACCAGCTAATCACTGGCTTTTCTTTGAAATTCCCTCTTGAATGGTAATTGTGTAATTTAAAAAGGAGGATGCTTGGGTTTCTCGAGTTGCATGGTTAGAGTCACCAGTGTGTGTGGATCCTAATGGACTGTGGGATTGATGGTCAGGAAATGAACACACAGTATGAAATCACTTGGGCATTCATTGCTCTGCCATGAATAAAGCTACTCAGATTCTCGTTTGGAGCATCGCCGGACAAGTGCCGGGATAGTCTGCCTGTAAATGTTGAAGTACTACAGATTGTATGTCAGGGTGTGGAACCTTATACAATATGCACACTCAAACTCACACACATAAGGAAACACGAGTGCGCTTGTTAGAGCTGTTCATGACCATACCTGATCTATGAAGGAATTCTGCTCTTATAGAGTAGCGCATTGCCCTTGAGCATTATTGCTCTCCTGCTGGGCATTTTCTGATTAGCTCTGCCTACAGGATGATGAGCTGCAACAGTTAATCCAGTGGCACAGACAGCAGTAGCCCATTTATTCTATCAGCATTTTGGTGCACAAAACCTTCAGTCAAAACCATATAGTGATAGTTATGAAACCATAACTTATAAGCATCTGACATATTGTTCCTTATTTTCTGGTGATCAGTTTGACTAGTTTAGTTTGCGTTTATTTGGTGTTTCTAAGATTTAAAATAACTAATTTTTAAGTAGTAATTTCATGCCTAAATTTGGAAAATGCTTCTAAGGAAACACAAACATATGAATTATTAAGAAACATAAAATAACATAACTAAGTTACTTTTTTATTTCTGAAACCAAAAATCATGCCTGATCTGCTTGAAGGTGTGGTAATTCTTTACCAAAGCTGACATTTCTTCTTTGGTGATTAAATGTAGCCAAATCAGTGAGCTAAGAATTTTCACCCTCACCTGGCTTTTGTTTGAAAGTAAAACAAGCACACCTATAACCTTTCAGTGGTTACTTAAAATTTAGATTCTATAGCCAGACCCATTTTTCCTCAACATTCCTCATCTGTTTTTAAAGCTGCAGGAGATACATTTTGTTGAAATAATTTTTTTCATATTTATTAAAACGGTCACTACTAGTAAAATATGCAACGGATAATTTGTGAAAAAAAGTAAAGCTTCTTTGCTCCTCCTCCCAGTGGTTCTATTGTCATTTGCGGAAATACACTACTCCCTGTCAGAAACAACCAATCAGAGTCAGGAGGAGTGTCTTAGCAGTGTCATACACTCTCCTGTACAGGCTGCTCACACCCTCCCCCGCAGAGCGCATACCGTCAATCATGATCAACATCGCCAGTGTACTGTGCTACTGGCTGAGAAACAACTCAACGTTACAGGAAAACAGCTAATTTCTTGAGTGGCACCTGCTCAGAAAACAACAATTGAATGTATAAGAAAACCGATGACGAAATGAAAACTAAAAAGAATATTATATCAAGCACAAAATAAAACGAGGGTAAATATCAGCGCAGCATGGCAGGCTCTGCTGTTGGGGAGGAGCTGTGGAGTAGAGACCAGCAAACCTAGCCCGGCCCAACCTGGGCCCACGGGCATAAAGCCCAACCAGATCCAAGCCCGACTTAAACATTTAATTTGTGGGCCCAAGCCCAAAGAAAACCTAACGTGAAGAAATATTCAATTTAAGGTGTTACTGCTGCCAGATGGAGTCATTCCGTGAAGCGCACACCACTGCAGTGACTGCACACACAAGGAACGCTGGGTAAACCGCACTCAGTCAGCCTGTACACTCCACAGCAAGCACTGGCCCAGGGCAGGTCTGGCCAAGATGTGCGTGCTGTGCAGTTCACGACAAGGTGTAGCAGCGCAGACTCAGATGTGTTATCTGCCCCCGTTTCTGCAGGATGGACTCATAAATATAAATAAATAAAATAAAAAATAAATAAATAAATAAAAAAAAAAAAAAAAAATATATATATATATATATATATATATATATATATATATATATATATATATATATATATATATATATATATGTATATGTGTGTGTGTGTGTGTGTGTGTGTGTGTATTCCCATTAGCCATGGGAATGTGGTGTACTAGTTGATATTTGCTCATGTTTTGTTTTGTTTTTAAATAAAAAGTTAAATAAAATGCAAAAAGGGGTTTTCTTCACATACTATTGTTTATTGGGTTATTATTTTCAATAGTTAAAATGGATTTTTGGTATCTATATGTCTAAAAATGTTAGAAAATTGTAGATCTTCCATCATTTAGAAAGGAAGAGATTTGCATATTTATAACTAGCTCTGTAACTTGTCTGATTAGCTGTTAGCCTTGCACTTCTCTGGAGATGTATTAAATTTTACCCAACCTGTACTAATTATTATTTCACGGAACATAACTTCAAAATAGACAAACTATGCCTTCAAATGTCCGTCCTGCTCATGGCTCCAAATACAATAAAACAGCCGCATAAAATAGTTTTTATTACAGTAACTTTTTTTTTTCTTTGGAAAGTACTTCCAAAGAAAAGCAAAAAGGCATGTATAACCCAAGCAAATTTGTGCAGACACATAAATCTCACAATACAGTCATTGAACCATAGCTACATTTCGTAGAACCTATCACACAAGAGGCTGTGAAGTCGAACTGAAATATAACAGCCAAAAACTTATTTCGCTTATACTGAAAATTTAAGGGGTAAAGTATACTGCAGGAGAGAAATCTCTCACTCCCGCAATGTGTCATCTCATTTTACATTAGCATAACTAGATTTTCCTTTAACACGGGGTCTGGAGCAGATCTGAGCAGCGTATGTAACATGTACAGGAAAGCAGTGACAGAGGTCTGCAGTCTTGGGTTACTCAAAGTCCAGCTGCAAGCTTTCTGCAGGCCTGGAGGAATTGTTGTTTTATTTTGGTTGGGAGGGAGGTTATAGCTGAACTTTTATAACGTTAGCCACAGTTGGAGAAGCGCACCATTACTAGTCGACAGCCTGGGGGTTCGGTTGCAGGAAATAAGAGAAGTAAAGAAGGTGAGTAATTTAAGATTTATTTTTACTGGTATTTTCACCGTGATGCATGTAAGCCGTCAAGCCTGCCTCTGGAAACGCACATTCTGACCTCAGCAAAAATACAATTTTTTTTTTCTTACCAAATTGAACATCAAGTTCATCTCCTCTCCTCCTTTTACATCTATGTCTCTTCCTTCCTTTTCCTGCTTTTTCGCCCCTTCCTTTCAGAAACGTCTCTAAGTCACCCATGAGACTGTTTTGATTTTCAGACAGAGGAGCGGACCCGAGGTCTGTTTACAGGCAAGATCTCAGGAAGTTGACATCAGATAAGCAGATTCCTTGGATACACAAGACGAGCAGAAACAATTCCTGTGAGACAGCCCTACAAAAGATATAGCCTGATCTACGGCATTGCATTATCTTTTTGCACTTTTGTTCCAAATCAACACATTTTCCATAAACTTACTCTTACATGATATCACTTTTTAAGCTAACGATTAAAAAAAATTACTTCTTCTCACTCCACCTTATCCTTTGCACTAAATTGCTTCACGGCTGCCTCTTGTCACAGTCTTTTATGTAGCACTCTTCCCTCTCTGCTTTACTGAAATCGTTCAATATTTTGGGGGTAATAACATCAGAAAGATGAAAAGATCGCTGCATTTCTCATCATTCTGAGACATTAAAGTGATACTTTGGACTTTTTGAAGTGAAGTTCTGAATTATCGGTGGTTGAAAGATGTAAGAAACCCCTGGAGTTTGCATAAAAGTGGATAAATCCTCAGCGCGGCAGAGTTAGACCCTTGGTTTTAGCTGATTTGAGCAATTTAAAACAACTGAACATTTATAATGAATACATCAGTCATGGCATAAGTAGATGATTAATGGTTATTAATCATCTCCACTTTAACAAGAAAACATTAAGATAGAACTATTTTCTCAGCTGAACAATGTCAGTTTAACTACGTCAAATTACAATGACGGAGGCAAATGGCTATGTGCTGAGATAACCTCTAAATATCTTCGAGACATGGAACCCCCAGAAATGTACCATCTTTAGTCATTTTAAACAAATGACAACTTGACACAAAACTTTTTCATTGCTCCTGATGGACATAGGGTGAAATGACAAGCTTCTTCTGATGAGGCGGATTGATACAGCCTGCAGCGTCAACCAATATAACTTTAGGTTTGTAACACCAGATGTTTCAAGCAAGAAAACAATAATAAACTTTCAAATGGTCTCTTGCAAACATGTAGACATATGGTGCTGTTCCCTGCAAAGATAAAAATTGTTAGTCTAAGGGATTTTAAACTACTAAAAGAAAGCTGGTCCGAGATAACTAGCTGTTCGCCTTCTATCACTTCTTTTTTCGATTTCTCCACAAATTTTCAGGCATGTGACATCTGTCTCCTATAGGTAAGAGAGCTATTACTGATTATAACTTTGCACATCACTTAAAAAAAAATCCATACTATGAAAGCATGAGCATGTGACTCTGCTCAAATTTTACCCATTGCCCAAACCCCATAGCCCTTCTTCACATCAATACCAGAAGACAGCGGTGATCCAATTCCTTGTCTAAAGCCTGGGGACGGTGAAGTAGGTGATCAAACTGATTTTTCAGAAGTAAATTTCAGATGGAGTTCTAGCTAAGATACCAAAGAAAGATATAAGCATTTTCTTTATCAACACTTTATCCCTTATTATTTCTATTTGGAATTTTTATTTATTTATTTATTTATTTTTTCAAAACTAAGTTATGCTTTAACAGCAAGCTTTAGAAATAGAATTGTATTTTGTGCATGAAAACATTTGAATTGTCTTATCAGTAATGACATTGTGTAATTGGACGCATTATTTTGAATTGAAGTAAAAAAAACTGCTTACCAATTTCTATCTGCAACAAATTATGGCTATCTTTCCTGCCTCCCCAGTGTCTCTGTGGCACAGGGAATGGTGTGCTTGCCATTTATGTGGGGGAGCTTAGTTCAAAACCAGGCTGGAGCTTATTGGTGGGGGAGTGGTGGCCTAGTGGTACGAGAAGCACAGAGACAGAATTTCCCCTCTGTGGGACTATAAAGGGAACTCTCACTCTCTTTTAAAAGAGGCTTCACATCACATAGTGGTACATTTCAAACACTTAAAGGGACCACTTAATATATAGGTTGGAAATAGGATACTCAGGTTGATGAACTGCACAAATATTTTCAAGTAAAGACAATAAAGTGTGCATGCTTTAGACATAATGACTGAACTAAAGATTGTATTTGATGCTCGTAACAATTTTAAATAGCTCTGATAGGTACAGCGCTGTGTTTCTGAGCGCAAAGAAGAATTGGATCAAAATCTTAGTTTGGGCAACCCAGTCACATAAAAGCTCAACCGACAGACCTTTCAAGGTTATATTGACCTGGATGAACAAACAGTTGTGACTGTTTCTTTATGCCAACACATCACATCCAAGTGGTGACTGAGACATTATGTTTAAAGCAGAATATATTATACTCCCGTTCTTGTCGATGAACTCACACGCTATGATCCAGCTGTTACCCTGCCCAACAAATTGCTTCAATCTGAAAAATGATGAAATATATTCCCTTGGAGACCATAATTTCTCAGTACCAGTCAAAGTAAAGGAGAGTTGAGGCAAAGTATAATCCTTCTCCAGTGGACCACAGTCCCATTCAGACTTGTCATCACTTTGTTAGCCTCTGCTTGAGGGAGAATAATAAAGTAAAGCAGTCATAAATGCTTTTGTGTGGCTGACGTCCCACACCTAACACATGGTTGTTCATTAACAGATGCTGATTAGTCATTGACTTTTTGTTAAACATCCAAACTGGAATAGGAATTTTAAAAAACACTAAAGCTTAAACATGTTTTTTCAAACCACTCAATTTGAGTTTAAGTTAATAAAAAATAAATTATTAGCGTGTCCACCTCTTAAATTCCATGTGCAAAAGTCTTTACGCAGATATACATACAGTAGCAAAATTCAGTAGCATAGGTCTTGTGTCAGGATTATATACCCCAAAGCAGTTTCTGTGACAAAATAGCCTTGATGCATGCTTGATGCCAAGTAGACCTGTTTCCACTACAGAAAAAAATGAATTATGGTACCACAAAGTAAACTCCGTCTCACCAGTAACATTTCATGGTGCCACGACAAAGAGTCACTTTTTTTCAGGTGCTGAGAGAGGGCACCTGGGGAGAGTAGAGACCAATAGCCAATCAAACTGTTGTTAGCGTCATGTTTAAAAGTCAGTTACACTTTTATACAGCCCAATGTAAGCTGAGATAGATCACTAAGGTTCAACATTAACAACAAAATCTCATTTGTTGGCCAGGTCCTAACCCTATTAAATCCTGGTTTTTGCTATTTCTGTTTGTAGCTATTCCAGGCAGGAATTTGTTGTCTGTTCTTTGAAAAAAGGTATCTATAAAACAACAATGATGATATTTAGACAAAGTTTTGCAGAGATAACATGAAACAGTTATTTGTATTTATAAGCTATAAAATACAGCTGCATCACAGGATGCTCAGATATTTAGTCTGATAAATAACATTGCACCTTGTTTTCTGTGTTTGGGTCCACCAGTTAACAAACATCTCTAGCACCAACCTTGAATCAAGAAACAATAATTTTTATCGTCATTATATGTAAGACACCTGCTCAGAATGCACACAAATTACACATAACACACAGACACAATAAACCATAATGTTTCAAGCTTTTTTGTTTAGTTTGTTTGTTTTTGAGTTGTTGTTGTTTTTTTTATTCGGTTGATCGCACTGACCAACAACACACCCTGGGGGGGCTTAAACGTGCAAATATTCCTTTAGTCATTAGCTGATGGACTCAAGTCATAGAACTGGTACCTCTATCGGATAAAAACTAAAATCTTTTTTCTCAGTTTTCTGTTTCTATTATTATTTTTACCATGTGTGCATAATAACAAAAAATAATTTATAATAATTTATTTAGCTTGATAAAGCGGGTCAGAAAATAGATGGATGGATGAATGGAAAACCTGATAAATTTACACATTTCCTTTGAAACACATAACCAGCTCTACTTGATTATCCATCTGTTCTGTTTTAGCAATTGAAGGAGAAACCTAAAAGAGTTCAATCGTGCAGCCAAAATGATTAATTAAACAAAACTATAGTTTAAGATGTAGTAATGCGTATGGTTATTGTTATCTTTATTATATTATTGTATCTTTTTTATCTATTACATTGTTTCAATCAATCATATGTTACCCCTAGTTTTGTTCAAAGCCGACTATTCCTAGTAATGGGTTTGAATTAGGCTCTATTTTGTAACAACTAAAAGCAGAATAAATGTACATATGTCTGGTTCAACAAAGCTCATAGAAAATGTAATATTGTTTATCAGGTGCAGATGATAAACATAAAAAAACTGGTACAAACCAAATATGACTCTCAAAATTAGAGGTGTTACAGTTTCTGTTTTTTCTGCTGTAAGTTCTAATGTTTTAGGCAATAACAAAAGCAAAGAAGAATGAAGAATATGAAAAAAAGAAATTGGCAGTATAACAAATTTACATATCAATGCTTCTCATCTGATAGTTGAGTCCTGCAAAAATATATCTGTCATTCCTGTACAAGGTTGGATTACTAAACCATAAAAAGTTCTGTTCTTTTTCAAACATGTATAAATACCTTCCCTGTACTTGGGCTGACTTTCCTCAGCTCTTTCCTGTGTGGTCATCAAAGAATATAGTTAATCTGCAGTCTGTTTCAAGTATGCTCGGTATTCTAGCATTTGCTTCTCTGTAGAACCTGCATTTTCTCTCGAAGAAACTCAAAGAAAAAAAAGAGTTCACCAGGGAAAAATCCTTTGAAATGTATTCTCTGGTTGTGTCTTCAGTGAGAAAGCTTGCATAAATAACTCCACAGAGTTCCTCATGAATACTTGAGACACTGGACTGCAAGGCTAGGCCTCTAATGGGCTTCATAGTGTATTCTGGGCCTCCACATTTTAACTGGGTTGTGTCCTCTGATACTCAAGCATTAATTTGAAGTATGGTCTCTAGCTCTGCACGATGACATCTAGCCTTTCATTATTTTTTACGGTCCGCATTTAGATTTTTCACCATCACTCTGGTCAATACACTGCTGCCATATTTAAATCTCCTAGTGTTTGTTCAACCTTGGCAATCAGACATATCATGTAAGGACTGCAAGTATTTTATAGGTGGCGCTACAAAACTAACAAAGTGAACTTAACTACAGGTTCCAGTGTTTGACCTATGTTGAAAATCCCAACCTAGGCAAAAGTAATTTGAAACATTTCATACATTTCATCTTCTTTTAGCTGCACCCTTTAGGGATCTCTAACTGCTCAACCCCAGATGTTCATTTCTAATCTGTTCTGTCAACTTCTAATACATTTCTCAACATCTTTACCCCTGTCTTCTGTCTTTTTAGTGCCAGTGTTTCCAAACCATGGTACTATGATTGCTACCATGCTTTAAACCTTCTTTTCGTTCCTTACAGCTTCTACACCTTAGAAATGTTTTCAAATGTATTGAACTTCAGTGTGCATTTTCTAGATTTGATGTGGTATATCAACAGCAAGTAGCACAAAATGGGAGGACAAGCTTTTCAAAAATCTTTTACAAAAAAAAATCTGAACAGTGAATTCCTTTGAGTGCTTCTTACTTGTTTACCCCTAAAAGAAATCAGAGATGACCCTCAGAAATGCAAAAACACAATATGAAAAAAAGCTAAGTTTAAGGTTAAGCTGTACAACAGAGGATAAAGACTTATCAGAAGGGGAACCATACAATGCAACTATTAATAGATAATGTGGCATATTCAGATAATACTGAGATGTTCATGTTAAAAAAGAGAAGCAGCAGTCTATTTAGAGAACAGTGTAAACCATTTGCATTAAATGTCCAAACACACACTCCCTGAGAAGCTAATATACATCAGCATGTGAGAGGGAGTTCGCGTCTTAAAAAGACGCAAACTAAACTGGTGGTTCATTTGATTTTTAGCAGGGGATGATTGCCTTCATAGTTTGAGAAAAGAAACTGTTTTCAAGTCTATTAGTTTTTGATTGATCAGTTACCTGATGGAAGAGGGACAAACAAAAGGGCATTGCCTGGATGGGTGGGATCAGTGGCAATACGTTTGGCCCTTTTCTGGACTTGTGCAGAATAAAGTGTGTCCAGATCTTGTAGATGGCATCCCACAATAACATCCCTATTTTGGATCTATTTTATCCAGGGAGGTTTACAAAAATCCAATGCCAGTTTTAGACCATGGATGCCCTTCATGAACCTACACTCCCCATATGAAGCAACTTCCCTGCAAGTTCAATAGAAACACTCCCATTAAACAGGTATAAACAAATAGTTGAAGGGATCAACTACTAAGGCTACTAACTACTGAGTAATTTTTGACACTTTTAGTTCTGTACTTTTTTTCGTCATCTAAAGAAAATACCTGTTTGAGTTACAATTCATCTGTCAATAAATGATCTACTCCAATTTTTATCTCGGCCTTAAGATTTTGACCAGGAGATAATCAACCTACTTATAAGGTGTTATAGTTATTTGATATGTATATAATATTGTACATTTGATTTCATGCTGGTTCTGCTGTATGGATAAAAAAATGAAAATAATCGTGTTATGGTGGTATAGTTTGAATGCGTGGTTTGCTGATATTCTCTTTACACGGTTAACATTTGTGATGCATGTAAATAGATGATGATAATTAAAACATTTTGCTTATTTAATTTTTGTGGCTTAAACATTAATTTGCACTCACCCACAACTTTATTAGGTTCCCTTGCTAAAGCTAGTTGCTTTAAAAAAGCCTTAATTAGTTATGCCATAGATTCAAAGAGAGGTGTCAAAAATATTCACATCTATTCCTCTAGTCTAGTAGAAGTATACATACTAGGGTTTAGAAATACTTCTGTAGAAGTAGAAGCATCATTTCAAACCTTTTACTCAAGTAAAGGTATAAAGGTAGTGGATATAAAACTACTTAAAGTACTGAAGTAGAAGTATCCCCCCCAACCCCATTACTATAATTGTATAGTATGATGTTGCTATTAAAAAAAAACTGGGATTGGCTGTTTCACCCACATATATGTCCATTGAAAACAAACGATTGAGTTTAACGCAAATATATTAATGGTCCACATAGGTGCAATATTGAGTATCAATATGGGTTTGATAAGGGAGAAAATCTGATGTCTGGTTGCTTATAAGTATTAGTGTAAAAAGTCAAACTTCAGAGACATATTATCAATAACCTTTTACTTTGAGTGTAGCTTCTGGAATTGATGAGAGCAACAGATGTAAGATAACATCACTGGACAATGAAATAAGTGTATTACCCTCTTATAACCTTTGTGTGGTTGTCTGTATACAGTAAACAATATTTTCAAAATGAATGATTAATCCAAGCAGTTAATCAAAAAATCAATGAACAAATAAATAAATAATCCTAAAAATGCAATGTTCTTCTTCTATGTTTTGTTTTTGTCAGGGCGTTTGAGTAATGACGTGACTGCTAATGTAATCTCTTTGTAATTTGTGCAAGCCACCAGAATTGACAGAGACTCCTGGATAGGTGTCGAAATGTTTTCAGAAAGAACTGAGCTAATGTCTGGTTGCCTCCGATTTAAGCCTTTGGTTTTACTTCACTAAAGAATAGATAATCAAAATTTCTACTTAAGTAAGGTAACAAATTATTTTTACTTAGTTCTTGACAACTCTGCATTCAACAAGGTCTGGAAACTTTGTGCTTTCTTGGACTGTCATTTTGACTATGGAAGCCATTTGAGTAAACTCTTTGTTATGTTCAAGAAACCAGTTTGAAATTTTTGAGTTGTGTGACAAGGTGCATTATCATGTGGGAAGCAGCCATCGGAATATAGGTACACTGTGGTTATAAATTGATAGACAAGGCCGGAAACAATGCATGGGTTGGATGTAGTGTTTAAATGAGGCTTGGTACTAAGAAGTACAAACAGTACCAAGAAAATGTCCACAACACCATTATACAACCACCAGCAGCATGAATCATGGAGACAAGGCCATATTAATCTTTTTTAATGCTAAATTCTTACCCTATTATTTGATTGTTAAAACTGAGATTGAGACTCATTGGACCAGGTATCGTTTTTGTATTCTGTCAATGTCTAGTTTTGTTAAGCCTGTGTAAACGCCTAGATTGTGTGTGTGTGTGTATATTAAAAAGTTTTATATTTATTTTTACACATCTGTACGCTAAGGGGGTTTGAAATGTGACGTCAGATTCCGTGCTTGTGTAAAATAAATAAAGCTGATTCCAATTCTAAGAGTCACAAATGTTTGCTTGGATGTAAAAATGGTTATCCTCCTACTTACTGACTTCAGCTTAAGGTCTGTAAGACCAACACAAGCACAGCAGTGACCTCTACAGAATCTTAGTTCAGAAGTTCTCATTACACTAGTCAAATTATTTTGTTTTTATAAGGCTACTGTAATAACTAAGCCATTTCAATAAGACTTTACTTGGACTTTTTCAAGTTAATGGCTCTGAAGGGTGTGGTTTAAGTATCCACTGTGGTCATTAGTGTGTGACCTGTTAATTTACCACTTCTGCAGTACCATTCTGCAGGCAGCTGAATGCTTTCACTTCTATGTACGGAAAAGACTTGACAGAATATAAGGGCTCCTTATAGTCTGTCAGATCACCCTAAAGGAGTCTGGGGGAGATGAAGTCATCCTTTATTGATTTCCAAATAAAACAGAAGACAACAGCTGAGCAAGCAAATGAACTGGTTTCTCTCAGTCACCCACAGTGCCTGACGCATATAAAGGAAATGCTTTCACGGGCCAGCATGTGCTCTGATGGTCGGTTAGCTTCCTGAAGGGTGATGAAAGAGTCTTTGTTTGAGAGTCTTAGTAAGTGATAAATAAATGACCTGTGATCAGAAGAGAGTTTTCATCGCTCATTGGTTTTCCAACTAGCTGGTTTAATTTTGTCATTTAGCTCATCAGATTTTACACTCTCCTTTTATGTTTGTCATGTGCAAAACAAAACAAAGGTGTGTGTACCTACTTAGATACACCAAAATATATTATGAAATTACGGTTTTAGGAGAGGAAACTAGACCTGTGTAGGAAGCAATGTTTTCTCAAAGTTTGTATGGACGTAGTGATACAGTTATCCATCAAACCAATGTGGGGTCTTTTGTTTTAAAGTTTCTTTTCCATGTGAAGAATTCCCAAATGTTGGAGCTTTGTCTCACACCTGAACAACAGAGGGAAACCACATATGTTTCCATTATAAAAAAAATGCTCCCCAAGACTGTTATTTGTGAAATGACATATGTACACGTATCTCACTCCAATAAAAACTCTTTGCCATATGGGAGTAGTTAGCCCCATTCCTAAGCGCTGATTGCTACTTTTGGAGAATCAATAGACTAAAGCTTGCCCATTTGTCCAGACTTCAAATAAAATCACTGAAAACTTTATTTAGAAGCTAAAGATTAGTTAACTAAATCAGCATGTTCTGCCTGCCGTAAAAATTAACCAGATCATTCACTGCTTTATGGGATTTTCTTGCTGTTACTGGCTAAAGGGGAGAAGACAGAGGGACACAATGTGGAAACTCCTCTGGAGTGGGATTACAGCCCAATTAATTGAAACCAGCTAGGGAGAAACTAGATCTGAGCCTGTAAAATGTATTCCGGTAGTTAAAGCAAATAAAGGTTTCGACCTATCACTACATTTTCACCCAGCCTCCCCCTATCAACAATGCGTAGTAAAAAAAGAGATGAAACAGAAGTCTGTAAATTCAAGAAAAAAAATTAACGGTGGTGGACAGATTAAGAGGAAGCAACAGAGACAGGAAAGCAGAGAGGGAGGGCTGTGATCTGAAAAATGGAACACTGTTTATTGTAGTTATCACTAAGACTAAGTTCACACTGCAGGGAAATGCAACCCAAATCCAATCTTTTTGCCCAAAAAAAATCTGCTTTATGACACTTGCATATGTTGTACTAATTTCGGAACCAATGAGTTTTTATTTTCAAAGCATCCGCAGTCTGAACAGTCATGTCGCATTTCATCTGTCTTTCACGTCACTCTCCTGGCTCTCACTACACATCCGCACACAGTAGTAGGAGTTAGCGCTCCATAAAAGACCGTTGTTAATAGCTGTGCTGCTTTCTTCTTTCCTTATTAAGTCTCGCTATGATGTGGTCTTAATATTATCGGCTCCTGTTGCGCAACAGCTTTCTAATATTAACAAGGAGAGATGCCAGCCTGTGTCCACGTTTTTTTTATTTTTTCGAGTTATTTTTTTAACAAAACTTTATTGAACTCTTCTAGAAACAATTATATTCACCATTACTTCCGTAAACAGTGTGCTGCTGTGTGACGTCTCCTTATGTTATCTACACATGCAGGTCGCTTAGCAGTCTTGAACCATTCAGACAGAAATATGATGGCTGCCACATTTAATAGTAGTATGTACAGCCACCTCAAAATAATCTGATTTCAGCAAAGAATTGGAATTGAGCATCAAGAGCTGCAGTGTGAACGTAGCCAAACAGTTACCAGTTTATATCACAGTTACAGGCCCCTGACTAGTGCATGCTCTTGAACAAAAAAAAACAGCCTTATTTTGAAGATGGCTGACTGTTTCTCTCTTTGGCTAGCTACACTACTCACATATGTATTGATGTCAGCTCATATTAAAAGAGACTGATACATAATGTAGAGTTTTTAGCAATACACGATTTTCAAAGAAAAAGGATGCACAATATATTACTGTCATTGTCAATGTGCAAATTAATAATATCACCCAAAAAAACTGCTTGGAAGGCACTATCTGTTGGTTTTTAACTTTAGATGTCATGAATACACACTTACCAATGAGATATTATGTCTGCTGGATCAGTCGTACTGCAGAGGCACAAGAACTAAACTATCCATCCATCCATTTTCTAACATGCTTTATCCCTTATGGCAGGGGTGTCAAACTCATTTCTATATGGGGCCACTTTGGCGTCACGAAGTCATGAAAAGGGCCGGTTGCACATGTATAGACGATACTTTTCATTTCATAATTTCATTCCAGTTCAGATAGAAGTAAGAAAAATGCACAGTAAAAGTAGCAACTTTAGGCCCAGTTTATACAGTTTATCTGCAAAAAAAGTTGATATTGGGGTGAGTTACACTTACAGGAGGCACAGTTTTAGCCACTTTATACACTTTAAAAGGATATATGCCTCTACTTTATGACATGATATGCTTTTTTCTTGGCTCTTGAGGGCCGGATAATTTACCTTGACGGGCCGGATTTGGCCCGCGGGCCTTGAGTTTGACAACTGTGCCTTATGGGGTCGCGAGGGTTGCTGGTGCCTATCTCCAGCTGTCAATGGGCAAGAGGCGGGGTACACCCTGGATAGGTCAGAACTAAACTAGTGAAAGATTAAAAAATGGTAAATGTCACAGAGAGTGGAAGCAACAATATCAAAATGCAATTTCTTAATATGGTGCAACTCTTATCTAAAATACATATATATTTCCCTGAGGACAGAGGTAAAATAGTTCTGTTTGTGAGGAACACTCTCAGAAAATACATGTTTTCCTGAAATATATTTCTATAAAGCAGGATAAGGAAGTCTAACTTTTCAGCGTGACATGTCCCATTTTATTGCTCATTTGGAAAGAAAACTATTAACAGCACCTGATATAAATCAAAATTTTGTCCTCATCAATTATTATAGTTTCTGATGTTGTCCTTTGGGAAAGTTAATTGCCTTCCTCGCTTGCAAACCTTTTCAATAAAGTTTATGTCACGAGAGCACATGAACTGTCAACCATTATTATAATGGCTGAGCGGTTTCCTTGATCTACATTACAGAGCTAATACCAGTATTTTGTAGAAGTGGGGTTACTCTGTGAAGATAGAAATCTAGGGCCCTAAATTTACCTCCAATAATTAAACAATGCAATTTTTTCTGATTCTAATTTTTTTATGCGTGCGTGCGTGCGTGTTTGTGCGTTTATGTGTGTGTGTATACGGTATATATGCTCCCTAAGGAATGGGTTAAATGCAGAGGCTAAACTTTATTTGAACGTATGTTTCAATGGCAAATAAACATAATAATCATTACTTAATAAAAATAATTAGTATTATTATTAAAAGAGATTTCTTTGAAAAGTCTCTTAAAACTCCTATAACTCCATTCATGACTACTGACAATTAAGGATAATTTAATCACCAAATAACCGTAAATGCCAGGTTTTTGGACTTTGGAAAAGTCAAAGTATACCAATAAAAACCTTGCATACTCAAAGGCACATGCGAAGTATACACATCAAAGTTGCATTAAAACAATAATAAAACTTTACCTAATTTAGACTTACTGTAGTTCCAACACCGTAAATTGTGAAAAGGTGTTGTAATGCATACAAATCAATGTTACATGTGATTCAATGTATTATTTTTAGAAGTATACAGTACAGAGACATGGGAAAACCCAGTATGTAATGAAGCTCATGCACATTTTGCAGAACTCGAGTCCCTCTATATGGTCCAATGTAGCTTAATATGATCAAAGCTAGCAGCACTGAAAGTAAGAATAACAGGATACTTTATGTTTTAGCTGATGTTTTTATTTTCTCCCTTCCTGCAGTGTTGCAGGAATGGCTGTGGAAAATCATCAAAAGATCACAGTAACACATGCGTGTGAAGGCAGAGGTTTAAGTTAACCCCGCAGGCCCAATTCCTCCATTTCAAAATTTTGAACACTTGACAGCATATTATTTTCATCAACTCAGGAACCCAAATCCTGGAAGGAAGGTGCAGAAACAATTAGATAATTGAAATGGGAGTATTCTGAATTTGAAACATGTGATCTCAATGAATTAAGCTGAACACTATTGAAAGAACCAGAGGGATCATGTTGATGCTTGCTTGCCTGCTGTAAAGTGTGCATTGAATTACAGCAGGCCCTTCTGCTGCACTCGGTGGCCTCTGCACCTGGTTTTAACACCGTGACATCACCACTGGAAACAGGACTGTTTGGTTTATCAAGGCTGTGTTGAAGAAGTCAATCAGTCATCCTCCTCCATGGATATCCACTATCACAACATCACCTAATCAAAAGATTAAAGGAGGCTCGTAATTTGTCCAAATTTGTGTCGAAAAAAGGACTGCACAGGCAGGGGGATATTGTAGATAATACAAATGTGGCAAGGCTCCACGTAAAATATGGAAGCTTGAGGTTTGCTGTAGCGTCCACAAGGATAAAACGGTTTCACATGATTTGGATTTTCAAAGTGCTGGAGGCAATGAGCTCAAACTCAACACAGTGATTGGACCAGAGAGAAAACTTTCCGTTTCTGCCGGGGACCTTTATTTAACATTTCAGGGATTTTTTTCTTTTTCACTTTAGGAACCAGAAATAATGAAGTGAGGTGATGGCATAGAATAGACATACTTTTATTATCTCTGTTTGCTTTATTACATCCCTTGATATAGCCATAGTGTTGCTCAATGTTAAGCATTGAGCCATGTCATACAAAAGCTTAAATTACACCGGCTTGTAAATATTTCATACACATAAGAGGATGAAGTTTAATTCTGTAAAGCATTTCGATGTCTAACACATTTCCTTAAATAATAACCAGGTTAAAGCAAAAGAGTGACTTTATGTACACATCTATTCATAAAAGTAGACTAATAATGAAAAAAATGTATTTACTTCATCAACTTCCACACAAGCAGATTAATTAAACACCAACTGGTCTGTATGAGCCTTTATTTGTGTTATGATGAATTTTTGCTCACAGCTGATGAAAACACAACAACATTACAATATTACATCAGACTAATAGTAAGAACATTTAAATAATGTGAACTTAATGACAAGTGTGTTAATACCTCCTTAAAGGTTGTTATTTTCAAAAGCTAATTTTAATCTGACGAATCGGCCTGATCGGAACACAAATTATAATTTAATGAATATGTTGTATGCAGTTCTGTACAGGTTTTGCAAAACATTTACACTGTGGAAATAAAAATGCATCCCACAGCACTAAAAGTAGCAGAAGTGAAAGAAAAAGAAACTCTTTTTAAAGAAATATTAAAATGTTATGTGATATATAAATGTATAAATGCATGTTTTAATTTGTATCCAGTCTTGATTTATTGTAATTGTATTTAACATTAAACGTTTACTCTTAATATATATATATATATATATATATATATATATATATATATATATATATATATATATATACTTTTTTCCAATTTGCACCAGCTGAATCTGTTAAATATCAACATGTAGTCCCATTTAAATCTTGAGTAGTCTAAGCTTTTCATCTGTATTTGCCTTTCATGTTATTGGAATTTTATAAAAGAAAAAAGCAGTTTTCTCTTTATTTTAAGGTTTCTTGTGAAATTACTCAACAGTCATGACCAAACCATAAAACAGATCCTCAATAAAATGTCATTTTGGGTGAGATTATATTCTACTTTCTTAAAGTATGCTTGAAGATTTTTCTGCTTCTCTCATTTTTCATTTTAGTAACAAGTCTGTTAGAGGTTGGTGTTTGAGATCCCACATCTAAACCTATCACTATTCTTAATTACTTTGATGGGTCCAGGAAGATGGGAAAAATGTCAAGATTTGATCAAGACCAATCATTTGCAAAAAGGTTATCACTTATAGAGGTAGGAGACATGGGGAATCGAGTTGTGCTTAAGTTGCAAGAAAGAGAGTTTAAAATTGACTTAGACTCAAGCTCTATCCCTCAAGCCTCAAATGGGACTTGAGGTCTGGGACTCGAGCCACAAACATTTTTATCCCAATGTAATCAGGAGTGAAAATGAGCAGAGCGGTGTTCATGTTGTGAGTAAATTATTGTTACTCCAGTTTCTGAGCAATCATAGTGTAAGAAACAAACTAGTTGTCATGGTAATGTTACATAATGATGCTAAATAAGCCATAGTCTGCAGCTCTGGCAGGGATGTATGTATTATCTTGTTTAAAAGGTGGGCTTGATTTATTATTCTGAGATGCTTCAAAAATTATTACAGCTATGTTTCTGAAACTGAACTTTGTATTCGGTTACTTCAGGTCACTTAAAAATAGCATAAACTTAATTCAGCTCCAACTTCATATTCTCTCAGTGTTAGGCTATACACCCCCCCTTGATGAGGTGGCGGATGGTCTCCTGCAGGATCTCCTCCTAGACCTGGACCAACACATCCGCCAACTACTGGACAGTCTGTGGTGCAAAATGCCATAGGTAGATGGAGCGAGACATGATGTCCCAGATGTGCTCAATTGGATTCAGGTCTGGGGAATGGGCGGACCTGTTAATAGCATCAATGCCTTCGTCTTGCAGGAACTGCTGACACACTCCAGCCACATGATGTCTAGCATTGTCTTACATTAGGAGGAACCAGCTTATGGTCTCACAATGGGTCTGAGGAGCTCATCTCTGAACCTAATGGCAGTCAGACTACTTCTGGCAAGCATATGGAGGGCTGTGTGCCCCCCCAAAAAATGCCACCCCACACTAGTACTAACCCACTGCCAAACCGGTCCTGCTGGAGGATGTTGCAGGCAGCAGAACGTTCTCCACGGCGTCTCCAGATTCTGTTACGTCTGTCGCATTTGCTCAGGGTGAACCTGCTTTCATCTGTGAAGATCACAGGGCACCAGTGGCAATTTTGCCAATCTTGGTGTTCTCTGGCAAATGCCAAACATCCTGCATGGTGTTGGGCTGTAAGCATAACTCCACCTGTGGACGTTGGGCCCTCATACCACCTTTATGGAGTCGGTTTCTGATCATTTGTGCAGACACATGCACATTTGTGGTCTGCTGGAGATCATTTTGCAGGACTCTGGCAGTGCTCCTCCTGTTCTTCCTTGCACAAAGGCGAAGGTAGCGGTCCTGCTGCAGGGTTGTTGACCTCCTACAGCAGGGGTGTCCAACTCCAGTCCTCAAGAGCCGGTGTCCTGCAACCTTTAGATGTGTCCCTGGTCTGACACACCTGAGTCAAATAATCAGTTAATTAGCAGGACTCTGAAGAACCTGACTGCACACTGAGGAGCTAATTGTGCTATTTGATTCAGGTGTGTGGGGCCAGGGAAACCTCTAAAAGTTTCAGGACACCGGCTCTCGAGGACTGGAGTTGGACACCCCTGTCCTGCAGCCTCCTCCACGTGTCCTGATGTACTGGCCTGTCTCCTGGTAGTGCCTCCATGCTCTGGACACTGACAGACACAGCAAACCTTCTTGTCACAGCTCTCATTGATGTGCCATTTGCTGCACTACCTGAGCCACTTGTATGGGTTGTAGACTCCGTCTCATGCTACCACTAGAGTGAAAGCAACGCGAGCATTCAAAATTGACCAAAACAGCCAGAAAGCAGAGGAACTGAGAAGTGGTCTGTGGTCACCACCTGCAGAACCACTCCTTTATTGGGGGAGTCTTGTTAATTGTCTCTAGTTTCCATCTGGTGTCTATTCCATTTGCACAACAGCAGGTGAAACTGATTGTCAGTCAGTGTTGCTTTTTAAGTGGACAATTTGATTTCACAGAAGTGTGATTGACTTGGAGTTACACTGTTTTGTTCAAGTGTTCCCTTTATTTATTTATTTTTTTGAGTAGTAAATTTCCCTTATGATTTTTTATAAGTCATGTGACTCAAAGGAAGAAAAAAGAAAAACTCTAAACCAAACACAATATGCAAGTTTCATTCTAATCAATACAAAAGGTTCCCCATTAACAATACAATTGCAGTATTGCCCAAAAAGAATAGTTTTAGGCAATATTGCAACCATTTTATGCTTTTTCATATTAAAAGCACTTCTGTTTGATTTTCATCCATCCATCCATCCATCCTCCAACACGTTTATCCCTATTAGGGTCGCGAGGGGTGCTGGTGCCTCTCTCCCTGGTTGTTTTTTTTTTTTCCTGAAATTTCACATTAAATAGTATCAATCTATTTTTACAATTTTTCTTTTAACAAATTTATATTTTTTATTCTTGGTGATGTAAGTATTTTAACTTACTAATTTAAAAAAAAACATAGCTGGTAAAACCATTTTTAACAGTATTAACTGAATAGTCTCTAAACAGGTAGAAATTTGAAATGTTCAGGTGTTAATTTAGACTAAATATATCTAAGCATAATGATGTGAGAAGCAGTTGCAAATGTTACTTTATCTCTCGCTGGCTCTGCCTGAAATTATGAAAAAACTGCAGAAAGACCCCTAAGCCAAGCAACAACACATAATGAATCTCTTCACAAAGTTCCACAATAACTGGTATACAATTGCAAAAGATCATCATTACGCTGTAATATTATGCATAATTTCTTTGACATTTCATTCAGGGGTGTTACTTTGAGTTTCACTTTGTGTGGAAACAGACTGTTATATTTAGGACTGAAATATTACATCTGACTTACACATTTCAAAGGGCTGGACTGAACTGGTACAAAGAATAAAAAATTGTCTTTCCTGAATCAAATCCATACATGTTATTTTTGTCCCAAACCTTCTGTCAACCATTTATTCATCCCATCCTAGTAAACAGTATTCACACAAATAAATAAATAAATCCCCTTTCTCATGTCATCCACGGCTCAGATGTTTCTCAACACTCACATAATGCTCTGAAGGCAACTCTGGTTTGTGAATGCGCCTCATCTTTTGAAGGTAGTTTGTTCCAGAGCATATGTTTGGATCCAATCGCTGTTTGAAGGCAGATGTAGTTCCTGGCAGCATCCTTTCAACAAACTGCCTCCTGGTAATTGGCCATTACTCTAGAACGGAGAGACGTGCTGTCCAGAGGGCAACAACACTTGTCTGGAAACAATCATGGAGTTAGCAGGCTGGCAGACAGCCTTGTCACCAGATTATGCCTCTCCTGCTGAGGCTGGCTTCTCCTGGGAAGATGAACCTTGACCAAAAAAAACATTGAATAACACACAAAATATAATTGCATGCTTCATCAAAATCAATCCTTTATGCGAAAAGAAAAACATCATCCACAAAATGTCTATCGGTAATGTTTGCATAGGGTCATATATCTAATGACATTTTTGTGGATGTCTAAAAAACCGTGCTCTCTAACCCTACATAGAATTAGTGCTGCTTTAAAGCACACAAATCGTCAGAGTAGATATATTATATATAAAAAAAGTCTCTTCCAAATTATGTATGAGGAACAGAAGGTCAACCACACAATGCAAGAGATTTAAATAAAAAAAAACATATACCTTTAAGCAGTGCTTTGCAAAAGTACTCACATTTCTTGAACTTTTTCACATTTCCTTACATTACAACCACAAACTTAAATTTATTTTATTTATAACTAGATTTACCAACACAGAATTGAGCATTTTTTGGCTTAGAAGGAAAATTATACAAGGTTTTCAAGGTTTTTACTCAAAACAAAATCTCAAAGGTATGGCAATGCATTTTGTTTTATTCCCCCCCCCCTTCCCCATGAGTAGGTCATTTTGGGTATCTCTCTACCAGGTTTGCACATCCAGACTGACATGTTTGTCCTTTCTTCTTTGCAAAGAAGCTTGAGCTCAGTTGGCTTGAATGGAGAGCCTATGTGAACAGGAATTTTCAATTATAGCCACAAATTATATATTGAGTCTGGACTTTCACTTGGCCATTCTAAAACATGGATGTGCTTTGATTTAAACAATGCAATTGCAGCCCTGTTTGTATGTTTACGGTTTGTTTACTGCCAAAAGATGAACCTTTGCCTTAGTCTCAATTCTTTTCCAGCCTCAAATCCGGGGCTCACACTGAAAACGGTGCGGCTTACAGTCCTGATCCAGTGCCAGATTGCTGCAAACCCCCACTCACACTGCTCCTCGGGAGCAGCCAGCCCTGGCTATGGCGCTCACAAGAACAGATGTTCACGTGGTCCTCGAAATTATTTAAAAACAGCTATGATTATTGTTTTCTAGGGCAAAACTTGTTATCCGTCTGTATAAATATCCTATTTCCTCCTCCAATAGCCCCTCTGTTTCCTCTTGTTTTTGTGTTGCCGTTTTGTTTACACGAGTTAAGTTAGGGTAAGTTGGTGAGGTGATTTTTTTCTGAAATTCACCAGAATTTCTCCTGTCTAGTGCCCGACGTTTCCGGTTAAGCTTGTGAAATTTGGGAGCTTGATCTGAGGATTGCTGCGGCATTTGGTCAAATTTCCTTCTTGCAGAAAGTTTTGCAGAACCACACGGCCTCAGTAACCTGATCTCCCACCGCACGTGGCTGGTGTGAGCGTACACATTGATTTTTAATGATCTGGGTTCCTTGCAGCGGCGGAATCGTATCTGCACCATATTCAGTGTGAGCCCAGCGTAACAGGCTTTCTCACATGGTTCTCCTGTATTTAGCTCCTGCCATCAATTCTTACCCACTACCCTGTTTCTGCTGAAGAAACGCTAACTCACAGCAAGAGGCTGCCAAACCCATAGTTCAGTATTCAGTTTACTAATTAGCTGACTTCTGTAGCCAAATGGTGTAGATATGAATGAATGCAAATGTAAGATGCACATTTCATATTTTATGTTTCTAAAACAAACTGATAAGCATTTATCAGTTTCCTTCCATTTTACAATTGTGCTCTGTTTTTTTGTTGATCTATCACACAAAGTCCTTTGAAATACAATGAAGTTTGTGACTGACAAAATGTAAAGGGGTATGAAAGCAGTTGCATGGCACTACACATGTATTGGTGGTTAGGATGTTTTTTCAGCATTCAGATTATTTCCACAACATGGAGATGTGTTGTTCTCTGAGCCCATATTAACTGACCTTCAGCTAGTGACTTCATAATTACAGAGAAGCAACAAAAGGAATGCCAAGCGACCCGCGTTCAGCTGTGACCAGACCTGAACATCACAGGGAAATACTAATAACAACTGACACATCTACCTCTGGTTCAGACTGGCAACTGGATCCAGATGGAGGGAGCGTATCATTACTGATTTATTGGAAGATAACAAAAGAGAAAAAAGCACATTTTGGAACACCCAAGACTCTCCTGCAGATTGCTCTATTTTAAACAAAAATGTATAGCTGATGCTGTCTTTTGTGTCTCTTTGTTCTCAGCGAGTGCTGCAGCTCATTTGGGAGTTGGTAACACATTTTGCCATAGACAGTAGATCTCATATTGTCTTGTCCTGTTTCCTTACTCTGCACTTTACTGTGGAATACAAGAACAAGCAGCTAGAGAAATGCCTAAAGCATGCTCAGCATGCTTTTTTTGAAACAGGACATGCGACTGGAATTACACCCTTCACTACGTTTGAATGTTGCAGGAAACATCATGCTGACTCATTTCTGAGACTCGAGGCAATGTGTGAATACCTGAGAACTCAGCTGAATCTTAGTGTTGCCACCTTTTCAGCGTTGAAAGGCATGAGTTCTTCTTTTCAGGTCTGTGCAGCCAGGGAGGCTGGCTTTTTGTTCCTGCCTTCCACCTCCATCCTTCTCTTCCGACTCCTTGTTTCCCCACCCCCCACATCCTGGATACTCTCTTTGATGTTTTTTTCCCTCTACTTGAGTCGTGCACACATTCTTAGATACCTGAGGATGTTTAGTTATGTACATTTCTACTGGCACTTCCCTCTCTGCTGCTGCCATACTCACTGGCAAACTTCTCTTTTCTTTCTCATAGATATCATCACAAAGTGCTGAAGTTCCATGCCGTCTTTGCGATGTGTCGCCATGTGATTGCCTTAGATTGCTGCCACATGTAAACTCTGAGCTCTAAGCTCCTCTAAGATTTTGTTGAACAAGCTTTCATCTGCTGATGGAAATTATTGACAGTAAGAAAGCATGTGGAAAAGTAAGGGGTGATGAGAAGAAAGGTGATCTGACTGGATTGAAGCTTGAGAGGAGCATGGGTACCCACCCTTTCTCTTACTGAAGTGAAACCGTTTAAGTTGCGGGTATTACACTCAGAAAAGATATATAAATAGAAAGTTATTGTTTTCAAATTCAGAAGCTTCAGATAAAGCTTGAAAAAGCAAACATTTTTACTCAAGTAAAAATAAAAAGTAGACAACCAAGAAATTACTAAAGAGTATAAAGTAGGAGGGCTAATGAAGTACTGAGTAACTAATCATAACATCTGTTTTAATATTTAAAAGTGATTCAGTCGAACAGACAAAAATATTAAGTACAAATTGTATATATATACAGTATATACAAATTAAGAAATTAAGACAGAGGACACACCAATGAATCCAATACTTTTACATTTATGTACATACGTGATGGTTAAAGTTAGAACAATATCTGCTGTTCACTGGATGTTCACTTGACATCCAAATATCTCAATTATCTAAGCAGATATAAAATGACATTAAAATCACAAAGCCTCACTTTAACAAACTGTAGGTGTCTGTTTCTCTTGTGCATTTTTACTTAAAACCAGTCTATTCTTTATTCTTTATGACATTACTCATGATGAGTGGAGTAGCCAGAAATTTTACTCAAGTAGGAGTAGTGACATTTTTTTAATATTACTCTAGTGAAAGTAAGAATTACAGTGCAGTGAAGCAAATGTAACTAGTTACTACCCACTCCTGCATCTAGACTAACTCTGGGATGTATGCACTCTTAAATAACACCTGAAAGCAGCTTTTAGTTGTTTAATAGAAATCTAAATACAGATCTGTCTTAGCTGAGAATGACCAGCTTTAAAGGATGAGTGCAATTAGCTGGGCATAAACCTGGAACCTCTCACTCAGTAACACATTGTCTTTAGTGGTTGATTATCAAATCAACACTTTCCATTATGAATAAATAACGCGTAAGTCAAGCACTCTGTTGTACAAGTTGCGGTTTTATTGTCAATGCAATACCTGACTAAAACAAAATACAAACTGCAAGGGTTCTGCATCTTCACCTCAACGCCTCCAGTGAGCTTGCCACACAATTCTTCATGCCACCACTACACAGTATTATAAGCAAGTCTCGATTTTACATTCAGTCAGCGTCAGTTCAGCTCTGGTAAGAAGTCTTCAGAATTTGGCTGATATCCAGCCTACTCGATGGAATTGTGGTCACTTCCTGTTTGGTGGCCAAGGATTAATGAAGATGCCATGTGGTATTTTGAAAAAAAATGACATTTTTGTCTGGTATTAGACAATGTTTGAAACTTCTACAAACTGCCATGAAGGGTCATTCACCATGGAAACCTCTGGCTTTGTTCTCAGTGGGCGGGGCTAAAGTGATGTAATCAATTTAAGACACCAGTGGGTTGAAAAGATGTCTTCGAGGAAGCACCCAACATTTGGCTTGGATACGATAATGCGTGCAAGCAAACTCACTAAATTTAAAGGCAATTGGTCCAAAAGAGAGTTTGATCAAATGCAGATGCCAGAGACGACAAAAACTGGGTGATAATTGAAAACTCAATGTAAGATGGCTTAATTCCTGTTTACTGTACAAGCGGCAATGTAGAGCTATTTCTATTCTGGCTTTTGGAAATCTCATGAACTACTTGAACTCCAAACACTACTGATGTGCCTACACAATTTGGTGGATTTGCTTATATGTTTAGGACAATGATAAGGATAAGAAATATTCAAGTTAAAATAGGCGTTCACAGTGCTTTTGCTACTTTGGTCTAATTATACCCCTTCCTCGTCTGCTTCAGAGATGTTCTGTCAGTGCTGCATCATCTCTGTGTTACAAGCAACACGGTCACAGAGGTGCTGGAAGTTATCTAATTGGGTACAACACTATGACAACTTATGCAACCCAAAAGTATTGGAAGCTCTAAGCATCTTTTCAGTCAACAAAAACTTGTATGAATGTTTCTGCCATGATCCCACAGACTTTCAGTTTGTTTTGTTTTTTCATCTGTGTTCTGGATTCTGTTTCTTGTAATTTAGAGTTACTCCTGTGTTGTTTTATATAAATCTCTGTTTTCTTAGTTTCCATGTCGTAGATGTCTTTCTAGTGGTCCCATGTTTATGTTATTCTGTGGGTCATGAGATTCCTAAGAGCTATAGTTTTGTTACCTTTGTTCTCGGCAGTCCTTCTATGGTGTAGCAGGGAAAATTTCAATTAAATTCAATATTATTTAAAAAATTTAATTAAATTGAAAACTGCATCTTTGATACAATGGACCTGGGTTTGAATCCTGGTTGTACCGGGTGGGGTTTAAAAACTCTCCCAAGTGTACATGTGAGTTGTAATCATTTGCTCTGGCAACCCTTGAAAAATGGAGCCGTGGAATGGAATTGTATCACTAATTCTCAGCATTTAAGACTTCTGTTTTCCACAATTCATTAATTGATCATTTTACACCATCCTGGTTCCCTTGCTTTGAGGTTCTGGATTCCTGTGACTGTAAGTTTCCACACTTTTGTCATTAAATCACACCAACCTTTATCCTGTTTGCGCTTGGGTTCTAAACAACCATCGAACAGCCATCTGATTTTTTTTTTTTTTAAAGGTATTAAAATTTGACACATTTTTAGTTATTGCTAATTATTAGTGTATATACAAATAGAGATTGCAGCTGCTGAAAATATTGGAGAAAAATAAAATAAATGTACCTAATCTGGACAATATTGACACGTACCACCAGATGAAAGAGAGGGAACTGAATATGTACTGGCATATGGAATGACATCTAATCAACATGAACAATTGGAGTATTGAGATGTCATCAGAGCAGACATAATCAAAAGATTTATGCTGCGTATTTTTTGTCTCTTGGTATTCGTGTTATCTCGGTTTGCCCAGTGTGCCACTTCACATTTTCATCCTCACATAATAAGCCAAATCAGCTTTAGTTTATATTTTCTTCCTCTGTGAGGGGAAAAGATAGAAAATGTTGTAATTGATGTATTATTTAAAAGTTTGTCAAGAAACTTTAACCAATGAAGTTCTTTTCTGTTGTTTTTTTTTTTTTTTTTACAAAATATAGCTTTCTCTAATTTTACAACAATGAAGGTATTCTGGTGAATTCAGGGTACGTTAAAGGAGGGAAATAACACACCCCAAAAATTAAAATGTGTTGTCTTCTGTGGGATATGTGGGTCTACTCTCTCTTCTCAATGCAGATAGTCCCTCCAGGGATTTCTTCCCATAAAGGGCAATCATTCGCTCTCACTGTCACCATATGTTGCTCATGTGAAGGGACTGATGCAAAGTTAATGTCTTGATGAACTCAACTGGCTTCTTAGATGGCTTTTCACCAACTGTTAAAGCCCATCCAATCTATGTATAGTATTGGTTTGTAACACTTTGTAAAGAGCCTATTTTTATTTTCTATCATTTTCTATTTTATTTTATTTGATGTCTTAACAGTTTTTGTCTGATTTTATGTATCTATGATTTTATTTGTTGTTTCTTGTTTTTAATTCACTCATGTTTTAAAATTTATTTTGTTCTGTCTGGGCTGTCTCATTTTATCTCTGCACAGCACTGATGTCCACTGTTATGTTTTAAAGTGCTCTACAAATAAAATTGGATTGGATGTTATTATAAACTGATTTGACTGTATTGTAAAACAAAGACTCTTCATAATTGGAATGTCTTGATTGATTTGATTATATATTTGTGAAAATGAATTGGGATTGTCTTGTTAAGTGTCTTGAGACGATATTTGCTGTCAATTGGCACAATATAAATAAAGTGAATTGATTTGAAGTCTTGTTGGTAATGCTGTCTTTCATTAGGCTAGTCTTTTGTAATTTGATGTAGAATTACTTAAGAGTACCAACTGAAATAAGCAAATAAAAAGACACTTGGCAAGTTTCTTTGTCAGCCTATCTAGCAGCTGCTGAGTTGCAGAAGATCTTTCAGAAATTGAACACTTGTAAACTTTTAAAATTTTCAAACAATCTTCCTGCAGTTTCATATGTTAAAAATGCCAGAAACTCATGAACATTATATTTGGCTTGAGTTAAAATGGTCAGGCATTCATCCATTCCAATCTTCAAATACATTTCTGAAGCATTTGACCACCTTTATTTTCTTTGATGTGTTTTTTTTTTACTGTTTTCTTTTATGTATTAAATAATTACCTTGGCTGTGGATGATACACAATTAAACCTCATCTTGGTTTCAGAATGCAAGAAGCAGAATGGTGACTGATGAATAAAAGAATGGATGAAAGGATTCTTTTTTTCTTATTTATAACTTTGTTGCAAAATGTAAACCAATCAGCCATGTTTTTAAAATTATTACATACTGAAATCCTCCACAGTAACAAAAACACATACTTTTTATAAGCTTCTTGGCTCTGTTAGCATTTTTGATTCTTCCTTTAGAAATATCCAAATCTCAATTTTTTGATTGATGTTTAAATTTACATGCATACAGATCAGAGATATGGAAATAAAAAATGCATATCGAAGACAGCTTTCAAACAGGTTTTGTATTGCCATGTAACTCTTGACATCAGAATAATTTAATTGTTGTACTCCTCCATTAAATTAGCTTTTAAAAAATATGAGACAATATTGATGTTTCTACCAAATAAAACCACGTCAGACGGATTGAATTTGCTCTATAACCTGTTAAGCCTTTCTCTCACTGTTTACAATACTTGTTCTAATTGAATCGGGGGGGGGATACAGTCAATCGCTTGTCCAAGAATAATAGGAAGTCTCTGTTCATCCACACTCTTTTCGTCCAAGCAAAGAGGAGCATGTTTCAAAAACCTGTAACTGATACTGCAGTGGGCCTATTAACTTTACAGTAATCAGCCAAGCAAGAAAAGTAAAAGCTGTAAAGCAGATTTACAGGGTGGTAAACAGCGTGAAAAGATTCATTCTGTTACGAGTCCCAATGAAGAACGTGACTTTGAATGACAGCAAGGACGAAACAGAGCTGGTCATGATTTATAGCCATTTGGGCTCAGGTGCTGGAGAAGACGTGTGGTTTATTTGTGTAGCTCTGTGGGGGCAATGAGAAGGTTTCATTCTAGGTGAGGATAAAACTCAGAAATGATAAGAAACAAATGATGTTGTTGGTTTACTTAAACTTTTCACATTCTGCTCACTCAGCAGATTGTTTGGCACTTTCAACTGGCTTTTGTCTTTTAACTTTTGTTATTTTTTTCCTTTATTTCTTTATAGTGCTATTTTCCTGCTTCCCCTCAGGATCCGGTCACAATGCAGGATTTCTATGTGGTTGTGCAAGTGTTTGGTGCGATCAAAAGGTAGCGTACACACACAGTTCAGTGAAAGGCTGACCTGCACATTTTTTTTTCCACTGCAGCTAAAAGCACGATTTAGCACCTTGTGTGTGCTTCTTGGTGACAATTAGGACCACAATTGTCTTTATTTCAGTTGTGGCTACTAATTATGTCCCAGGGATGGATACTTGTACATTTTATTAAAAGGTGGAAATTTGTTTTTTGAGAGACCAAACAAAGTCAGTGTCAGATGTTTTTTTAAAACAAATAATCTATGACTGGGATGTTTTTGAGTTCATGGGTTAAGCATATGTCTACCCGCTTATGCACTGTTGTGTCTGTAACTGCAAACACGAAATTGTGGTACAGGTTAAGGAGCTGCACATGTACTGCTTGGAGCTGAGGTAGCAGTCTTAAATGCACATGGTGTGTAGCATCTGACACGGCCTCAGGGAGGAGAAACCGCAAAACTCTTCTAATATCAGAGCCGCACGGAAAGCAGTATGACACGCTTCAAACCGCTCACTGCGATTTGTACACACAAGCAGGCATAATGAGAAGAAATACACACTCATGATGGGTCCTGCCTCTTAACACAGACAGTATCTGTATAACATTTGAACATGTGCACACTCACACTTAACTTATCAACGTGACCCACCAGTGACAGCGCATCAAGAGACACTTTGTAGCCCGGCATCACCCCCTATATTGTCCAACAGGTTCCAAGGCATCTCCAGGCCACTTCCCCCATTTGCAGTTCTCTGTGTGATCTGTCACAGGTCCCATATATGTCTTAATTATCAAAAGACAAGGTGTATTATTTCAGGGGGCTTCCTCTTTCCTGAATGGGAAAGAGCTGTTGGAAGAGCTCCCCGGGGCCATCACGCAACCAACGGAAACTCTGACTGGTGAAGTAGAGCATTGTTAAATGAAAAAGTTGGACATTTCCTAAAACTGATCGTGTCTGTGGACAATGCAGACAAAGTACCAGAGGATGTCTTTTTCCAGCTTAGTTTTAAAAGTACTTTCCTGTCTCTATCTGACTTAATGAATCTCTTTGTTTGTTTTATCAAAGAGAAACCAAGGATGGTGTATTGGTCCTCAATAGTTCTAAACATGAAATGCAGTACATGGGCTAATACGCTATAAACTACCATTAAGCTGGTTTATAAGCAACAGAAGAAAGCTGAAAATATTATAGATGTTTCAGTTTACAAGTCACCAAATATTTACTAAAGTACATGCCCTAATGTTTGAGGATTTGTACAACTCAATACTGCACTCATAATGTACAAAGCATATATTAATTCCCTTCCTGACTGTATTCAGAAGTTGTTCAAACTAAAGTAACAAAGTGTGACCTCAGAGCAAATAAGGAAAATGTGTCAAGTCAACTATTAAAAAGCTTTAAACCTGTTAGCGGGGTAAGTGCTTACAAAAAACAATGATGGTAGAATATGCCAGTCTTGATCACAATGTAAATATTAAAGAATATACAACAAGTAGTTATGAGTGGTGAAAGAATATGTACCTAATGAATATATGATTTCAGGTTTTTTAAGTGTCGATGGTTTTGTTTTAGCATTGTTATGTTTTGTCTACAGTGTGAGGTACAGCAGTGGAGCCGGTGTCCTGTATGCAAATGCTATTAATCATTTTCCAAGCTGTTTGCGGTTCTATTCCCAACCTTGAGACAGATGATGCATGTCTTCCCCCCCCCCTTCTCTTTTTGTCCCTTTCCTGTCTGGTCATTACTTGATCTAGTGCCATATAAATCTAAAAAATGTAATGGCTACCCGTCCTGTTAACAGTGATTGTGTGTAGGTGTAATAAGCTTCTGTCTTCACTTTAGGTGCAAAATTTATATTTGGTCTAATATTTAACAAATATTGACCTAATAAATGGTAAATGGCTTGTAATCGTATAGCACTTTATCAAGTCCGATGACCACACAGCGCTTTACATTACAGTCAGCCATTTACACACAAATTCAGACCCTGACAGTGGTGAGCTACGTTAGTAGCCACAGCTGCCCTGGGGCAGACTGACAGAGGGGGGGCTGCCATACAACGGCGCCACCGGACCCTCTGGCCACGGTTAGCAGGCAATGCAGGGGTGAAGTGTGTTGTCCAAGGACACAACAACTGAGACAGTCAGAGCGGGGGATTGACCAGGCAACCTGTCAATTACAGGCAAAATTTAAACTTGTTTATCTTACGATGTTGAATGTAAATGCTAGATACCTTCAAAAGTGAAAAACCTTGTTTGGAGCCTATTGCTTATTTCAGAAACTGTCTTACTTACAAATTTTACAGTTTTATGCATGTAGCCGAACATGGGGTTTGATATTTTTGCTGTTAGAATGTAGTTGCACTGAGACAGCCACTGGGCAAACAAGGAGTGTTTGCTCAAGTGGAGCCAATTACTCAAAATAAATTGGGTCTTCCTCTCTAGTCTCTTCTTTGCTCCGACCAGCTCCCCCTCCCCCAGCTCCCTCATTCGTTCATTTTTCTGTTAAAAGTTGTCATTTGTAAACCGGGTCAGATCCACAGCGAGCCCCTCCCTCCAAATAAACAAGCTAGTAATGGCTGTTTACCCAGAGTACAAGAGCTATTATTTGCTAGGAAGTTAAACATCTCTGACAGGCAAAATGGCCGCAGACAAATCACTGTTGTCCTTTTTTGAGGGATTGATTGGAGGAATGCTGTTTCCTTAACTGTTACCAGCAGCCCTGTGATGGCTTTTCAAAAGGCATACCAACTGAATAGTGTAATGATCCAAATGAAAAAGCTTTTGTTTATCTGTAATTATCCTGCAGAGTGAACAGATGACCTCGGCGAAGATGAATTTCATCTCGTCGGTTGCCTTGGATGTGAAACCTGTGCGATCACGACCAATGATTTCCACAATCTCTCCTATCACCTCACAAGACTCAGACCCAATCTGGACATTTAGCAGACATAAAATATGTTAATTTAGAATATGTTTAAAAAGGAGAAGTGTAATGAGTTTGGGGGTCATCCAATGAGGTCATTAAGACATCAGATAATTGTGAAAAGCACTGCTGTGTGACTTCCTGTTTAATTGGAAATGAAACAGTGGGGTAAACTGAACAATGCATTTGTGGTCATACATGTGTGGAGTTGAACTGCATTAAATTGCAGCCTGCTAACTAGGCCATAATGGAACTCTGGATAATGAGTATCCAGTGAATAATTTATAACAAAGCGTTTACATTTTGGAGGTCAGGAAGTTATAGTGAAAGAAAAGGAATTACTGCAACCTTAATGTGAAATGTGTTGCCATAAGTAATGAGCAGAGGCAGGGTGATCATATTCACCTGCACGGTTGTAAGTGTGACCCCTTTACCGTTGAAAACACATAAAACTGCATGGAATAAGTCCTTTACAGTCCAGATTTTTATTACTGTGAGCACATTTGGGTGTTATGTGCTTGCAAAGTTGTATCTGCCTTCCTAGAATGGCAGAGGCTGCACAGCTGCTAACTTTGACTTTAAATAGCCTATCATCGACATTTATTGGCACTGCTGCAGCTCTCAAACAGTGAGCTCTGGACATTTTTGCCATCTTTGGCTTCCTTCCCACCTTTTGTGGTGGGTAGATAAACATGGGTTGTTGAATGGCATGCTCTCCGTTTGCTCTCATTTGGATAGTTGCTTAGAGAAATAGGTGTTAATATAAAATCTTATTTATACTGCAGGGAAACAGAGAGTCAAGGATTTAAGTTCCTTGACACTCAGATTAATTTAAAAAAGCATACACAGAAAAATATCTCTGTTACATTCAGTTGATGGCAATTGTCTGCAATGGGTCATGTCATCTTTTCCTAGTGAGATTATAAAGAACAGTTATTCTGAGAATTCAGATATTTTTCATCTTCTAAATACATGTATTCAAAATAAAGGTTAGAGTTTATGTTACTACAGTAAAATAATACACAAGAGCTCCAAATAGATGTGGAGGGCACAGCTCATTGTAATAAATAAACCCAAATATAATTCCAGTAAGCATATTAGGCCTACTGAACTGGATGATTTAAGGAGTCAGGGTCTTACAAAAAAAACAAATTTCAGTGAAGGTGCAACTTAGACGAACATGCCAGATTTTAAGACATAAAATGGGGACCAAAATATTTTCAACGTTTTTCTCCTGGCATATATTTTGTATAATTTAACTGATAACACATTTTTAAGTAAAAAAATGAATACAATTAAAAGCTACAACAAGTTATGCAAACGTAACTCTCAAACAAATACTTTTTGAACCATGTTTTGATTCTATTTCAGGATTCAGATCTCTATTAGAGGACTGTCAGGATCCCAGATTTTGAAATGACAATATTTGCCAACCCTACCTTCAGTATTTCTCAAAAAGTATCAGATTGTGAAGACGTCTCTTGCCCACAGCCTCTTTCAACTGACCCCCACAGATTTCCATTTGAAGAAAAGCAACCCCAAAGGATGATGCTACCACCACCATCTGTCAATGTGCTGATGGTGTTCTCTTGATGATATGCAGTGTTTACTTTAATGCAAAATGAACTCATCGGGATTGTGGCTATTAGGTAAAGTTTGGATTCATTCAAAGGCCTGGAAGTTTTATTTGGAAGAAAAATCGTATGTCTTTAAACCTTGTCCAAACAACTGGAAACAAGATCTAACCAGAAATTCCTGCTGCTTTCTATATATCTGCTTTTATTGTTTCGCTTTTTACTTTTTTTAAGTTTTCTTTTGGTTGAATATTATAGAATATCTATTTCATCACTGCTGGAGAGAGTTTGGAAATGATTCATTACTGTCCATTTTTTTTTTTATTCTGAAAAACCTTTAGTTTTACCAGGGTGAGTCAAATTTTCGAAATCACCATGGATCTCTTTGATAAACCTTTTTTTTCTCTCTTTGATTCCCAGCATGCTTCTGCATAAAAGTAACTGTGAGAGGCTGACCAAGATTAGGATTTAACGAGTTATCTCCATGTTGTATTTAGAATTTTTGGGGAAAAGGCCCATGCTGGAAAAATATCAAATAATACCCAGACCATCAATGTAAGATTAGTTTGGTTTCAAAATGGAGAAAAAAAAACAGTTTTCAAATTAAGGTATTGAATTAGAAGACAGTTGTACATTGTTGAGCTACAAATCCTGGCTCAGCACCCAACAGGAATGTCTTGTCTTCTACCTTTCTAAACGAATAGTTCATATAATGGCAGGATAATGCTTCATGCATCCGGTGGAAACAATATGTCATAGAGCTCCTGTTCGTGCTTTGGAATCTGGCTCGTGTGTTTTCCTGTAGTTTGCATGTATTTGTAGAGTGCGTTGTGCATAAAAGCGTACATTCTTCTTCCCCTCAGCTGTCACAGTGCCAACCAGCCTTCAACACCTGGATCAGTAGGTCTGCTTCCCATCCACATCTACCCTTACATACTCCACTGATCTCACTCTTCACACAAAGGCAGAGTCTGCACAGCTGCTGATGTTCCCAAGACTTCCATTCTGAACCAAGTTTGCTTTTACAAAACCTTGGGAAGATACAGGTACGCCAGCATACACTGGTTCTGTTTGACTGGCTGAATGATACCCGTTCAATTAAAATTTTTCTTTTCTTGTAAAGTGACAAAGTAATTTTCAGGATCTTATTTGTTAAGATTCTTTTTATTAGTAGATGCCTTGTAACCCAGATACTGCTAGGTCAGTAGTTAAGCACCCCCGTTGGGTATTGGCTTTGTTAATTGTGCCAGATTACTGGCACCATTAAAATACTCTGCATTCACATGCAGTGTAATTATACAGTGGGGGGAATTATCACTTGTTTTCTCCTGCACAAGCCTTTGTTGAATAATGCATTCCTGATGTTGGCATTCCAATGCATTATCATCCCCTGCATACGGCAGTCCAAGTCTGCCAACAGACTCCAGGAGCTTTTGAGTTTAGCCACTTACCAAAACAGAGAGGAATATAAAACCTACCTATTCTTGTTTATTTTTCATGTCCTTTTTGTGTCTTTGGTGAGATTATCCATAGTGGATAGTCAGCAGGATGTCCCCAGTGACATGTTCTTAGTTGGGATATCCTTTATCATTCTCCCTGTCTAGACGCAGAAGTCTGTTTTCAGCGGTCTCCACTCAATTCAATCCAGTTCAATTTTCAATTCAATTCAGTTCGATTTTATTTATATAGCGCCAAATCATGACACATGTCATTTCAAGGGACAATGGATATAACTAAAAAAAGACAAAAATGTATAAATCAATCTGTCCCCAATGCTCTACAGTGTTTCACATTATGAGCATCATCATGTTTTAGGTAACTTTGTCAAACTTCCTGACTATTTTGTGGTTTAATGGTCTTAAATACCAGTGACCATGTTTTGCTCACACAATAGCACAAATATTTCTGGATTAATATTGTAAAATATATTGTATCCTAAACAGTCAGGGTGAGGCATGTTACATCTACCATGACTTTATCATCTCGTTTAAACTTTTTCCAAATTTAGGGATCAACTGACCATCTGAGAATGAAAGTTTATTGCTCTGTGCTTCCAAGCAGTCAAATAACTTGCTGACTCAATATGAAAGGTGGTCAGGCTGCAGTCAATTGGAGCCATTCAAAGCATTCAGCATGAAAAAGTTAGCAAATATTCCCCAATGTAGACCGTGTCTGCATAGCAAGGGTTAACTAATGTAACTATTGGGTCCGTGCTGCACTGTGAGTGGAGGTGGTGTAAATTCCAAATAAGTTGTGCCTGCAAGCGGTAAATATGTTATGCTAGAATGATGAAACTTATACTGCTGAATCTTTCTACATGACCCAAAACATCAGTGAAAGGCTTGCTTATTTGAAAATAAAATTGTGTGCTAGGAAGGCCAAGCTACAGCACGACTACAGCTACAACTTCTGTGGGGCATACATTTAATGATTTTCTTAAGGGTTAGATTAGGCTTAGATTGTTTAAATTGAAAAAAAAAAAGGTAACCCTAATCTGGAAAACTTGTAAAGCTTATAAAGATTTAATTCAAGCCATTTCTGTGATGGAAAGTCATACTTTCATGACAAACAATGACTTGTATTGTGCTTTATTCAAAGAACTGTGGATTCATCAAGGTTTTCTATACTTCCCAAGAGCAAATAGTTCAACAAACGTCTTCTGAAGTTAGTAACACTAGTAACACCGTGTTTTTTGTACTCTTATTTATTTTCATTAGGAAGAGCATAAGCTTTGACTAACATATAAAATAAGCAACTAAAAATAGCCTCGCTTCCATCCTTCAGCCTTTTGAGGATCAGAGTTGAGCAAGGCAGCTGTGCAAAGCCTCAGTCCGTAGACAGATGTGTCTGAGAACAGGTGGCTGGGGTTGTCCCCTGGATTTGCATGGCTATGACAGACACAGCAGACCTCACTGACTTCAAAGGGTCTGAGCATGACTGCTAATGATCTGTGGAGAGAAGAAAGAGGAGTGGCTAACTGTAGCCAGCTAGCTTTACAGGCGCCATGCAGACAGGCACCTCCAATGTTAAATCCAGGGAAAACTTTCTCCTGCTACTGAATTTTTCCCATAATGAGGTCATGGTTTCCCACTACTGTTGGAGGATCATATGAGTCTCCAAGCTGCATTGTCAAAGAAGGCAGGATGAAACTGGACATAGTTTAATTAGCTAATTAAGAATGTGGAACATTAATATAGGAGCTATACCATAAACTGTCATAAACTATAACATTAGTCATTTAACACAACTAATCCTTTGCATATCTACGGTCAAGTGTTTCAATGAAAAGGCATATGTTTCTGGATAAATGCAATTATTCTTTGTATCCTGTTTAAAGTTAAGACACAGTTTCAGAATTTAAGATACCATCTAAAATCAATCAATTTTAATTGGCAATAAATTATATTAATTGTGTGTGAAGAAATAATGTGAGGAAAGGCCATTAAAACTCTTTCTGAGTGTGAAACCAAGTATGAACTCAAAATTCGAGTTCATGAGATTCCTTCTTTCAAAGCAGCAATTAGATCCGACAAGCCAAACCTTTTCATCGACCCCTCCCCTTCAACTGTCATAAATCTAGCTTTGATCTTCGCTAACACCGTTCATTAAGCAAATACAACACACCACTACTTACAGTCTGCAATAGATCCTTTAACATCTAATAAATAATGCATTTAGCCTAGATCAAAACACAAGATGAGCACCAAGCAAAAGAGGGGTGAACACAGAGGGAGCTAATATGCTGAGCCGAATAGGAAACACAGTAACACAGAGATGAAGCAAACAGTCCTCCTGGCCTGGCATTTGATTATGAGAGATGATTATGGATGCAGTTCTTTCAGCCCATCAATCTGATGTACGGTATATCAAAGGTACAGTACAGTACTGGATGGAAACATTATGATGCATTTTAAGCAGTAGGCAGTTCTGATTGATACTTGGCCCAATTATGGCAAATTCCTTTTGACAACTTTGTGTACACATGTGAACTTGAAATGCATTTAAAACTATTTTCTTTAAATTACATGTGAAATGACAGTATAATGGTTACATTGAATTAATGCACAACTAAAGCTGAAGGTCATCCACTAAGTTTGGCCGTTGACAAAAGCACTCAACCTATATTTCTTAACCCGAATACAGCAGAGCATGGAATGGCAGTAAACCTCAACAAACAAACGAAAATAAGCAATCTAGACAGAAATTGCCCTCAATGAATGCTCCATTCTCTAACACTAACCCTAAGTAAAAATTCAATGCAACAATGGACCGTTGAGTACTTGGTGGGTCTCTGTGAAAGGCTTTTCATTCCTGTAGCAAACAAAATCAAAAAGATAATTTCTATGATCATTAGATTAGATCATTAGATTCTATGATCATTAGATGCCTGTGCTTTCCAACTGTTTTCTCAATATTGTTTTTTATTTAGTTAGACATAATAATTTGTATGCTTTGTTGGGCAGTAAAAATGTATGTGATTTACTAACTCAAACCCCAGAGAAGTGCACAGTGGACTTTCTATGTACCGTAATTGTTAATCTATTTTAGATCATAACATTTCAAAGGTCCTTTATGGATATGACATTGACTCTAAAACAGTCTTTTTGTGGCAGTTCTGTCTCTGACTTATTACCTGTCAACAAACTAGGCAATATATTAAAATCTGAGTATCAATACTTAACAGTTTAACTTATTTATGTCATGTTAAATATAGCGCTTTTAGACCTGTATCTATCAATTGAAAAATACTAAGGCCTACTTATCTCCTAAATTGACATTTACTGGTAATAAACTATCTACACATACATGTAAAAAAACGTTTTGTGTTTTATAAATTAGACCATTAATAAATCCAAATCCCAAATCTTGAACAATTCAACCATAACATAAACAATTATGTTAAAGGTAAAATGTTAAAAACAAACTGCTACAATAATGTATTAGTAATAAGAAAGTATGCATTGTTGGTTACACAGCTGTCTTCAGTTATAGTGAATCTGATTAACCAAAAAAAAACAAAAAAAACGACAAAGCTTAGATGTCTTAACTGTATTTGATCAGCATTTGTCTGTGTGCATCCTTTACCTAAAGCTGTGATTTGCAGAGATGCAACAAACAAATAAAATTATCTAATTGTCCAAGTCTGGATAAGGGTAACAACCCATATCTATCTATCTATCTATCTATCTATCTATCTATCTATCTATCTATCTATCTATCTATCTATCTATCTATCTATCTATCTATCTATATATATATATATATATATATATATATATATATATATAGATATATATAGATAGATAGATATGTATATATATATATCTATAGATATATAGATAGATAGATATATAGATAGATATGTATGTATGTATGTATGTATGTATGTATGTATGTATGTATGTATGTATGGCTCCTCACCAAAGCTATCTCTGTCTATAATCTCTATATTTTAATCAAGAACATTGTCTCATGTCAAGGTTGGAACATAGATGAATCTGTGAATTAAGAGCTGTTTAATTCTGCTCTCTCTTCACCTCCACAGACCAGAACCATGCCTGCGTTACCGCAGTTTTAGCCTTAACCCATTTGTTCATCACCCATTCCATCTTACCATCATATGTGAACAAGGCACCTAGAAACTTGAAATCCTGCACTTGCGACTTGTACTGACTCCTAGCCTAGAGGGAGCGACTCCTAGCCTAGAGGGAGCGACTCCTAGCCTAGAGGGAGCAGTTCACCTTTTTCTGGTTAAGGTTCATGGCCTCAGACTTACAGGAACTGACTCTCATCCAAGCCGCATCCCACTCAGCTGTGAAACGCTCCAGTCAACAAAGATTATTGCCTGAAAACCCCAACATAGGTTTAGGCTTTTCCTAATTAGCTTTAAATTGCACAAGATCATTATTAAATAGCAAATCATGTCTGCTAACCTTTTAACCGAGGATCTTGGACACATTTTTTTTTAAATCCAGTTCTTAATAGATAAAATGCAAAAGGCTACAGAATTTTATCAATTCTGCCAGAAAAGCTTTTGAAAATAAATATTTTTACCATAAGACTTTCTTAAATTTTCTCATATTACAATAATATATTTTATCAGTTTGAACTACACACAAAACAAACTTTTCATGATAATGTATTGTGGCAGGTGATTTTCCTCCTGTGTGTCTGTGTGGATAGACAAAGATCTTTCTCTGATTTCAGTTCCAGGGGCCTTACGGAGCCAAAGTGACCTAAGCCAGCAGGGAAGCTTTGACTACATCTTGACTTTATTACCAGCACCTAAATCTCACAGTGACCCCCTTTTCTTCTGTACCTTGTTCAAATAAACATCCAGAAAAAACTATTATTCCTTGCCCTGTTCGCTAATGCTCTTAGGGTTCCCTCCTCATCCTTCTCTCTTTCTGTTTGTTTTTCTTACCTTCATCTTCTGATGGGAGACATGCCACGTCCTGTTGGTGCGCCACTCTAAGATCTTTGCCCGCCCCATCCATTCCCATCACACACAGAGACACACACTGAAACACCTTCATGAACCATGTGGGTTTAAGGAGATGTGGGGATTTTATGCCTCCTGGGATTTTACTGTGTTCCTGTATATTCATGCTCTTCAACATAAACAGCCATCAAAGCACTTGAATGGAGTTCCGTTACTCGTTCACATGGAGTAGAAAATAACTTTCTGAATAGATGGAAATGTTTCATACCATTTGTGATGCAAACTGATATCAAAAGCAGTGTCTCAGCATGATATTAATCCCAGGTGTGTAGCATGCTTTGTCGTGAACAACAATACAGTGTCTGTCTCTACATAAACGTTACTTATTCATTAATACACAGCCAAACGAAAATAATAGCCATTCCATTAAGAATTTGTGGAATAAATCTTTGCAAATGTAATTCTCACTCTCCCCCCGACCTTTTCTTGTACTGTGATTATTTTCATATTCTGAATATTTGAACAACTCAACAATATATTTCCAAATGTCTTGGCAAAAATCCAAACACAGCATCAAGATTGGCCACCAGCTCTTTCTTTCCTTTTGTAACATATGTTCTTACTGCAGAGTAAAAATAACAATACACATCAAAGTTAATGTTTTATTTTTGTTGTTTTTTAACAACAAAATCCCATCGACTGAAGGGATAACCTGTTATGAATAGAACAGAAAGACCCAGTATTCGAGGCGACAAACAGTTTATTTTTAAAGAAAGACCGGAGGTGACCGACGTCAGCGCTAGCAGCTGGATCCTGTGCGGGGAGAGACAACAGGTTAGTGACCTCGTCAGTCTGAATATGACTAGACACGATTGGGTGGGTCACTAACCTGGTCCTTCTGTCCAGTGTGGATCCGGGGACGGGACGAGATTCCAGCTGATGAGCTGCCCGCCAGACGCGGCACGATGTGAAGCCTCGAGGGTCCGTGTAGCAGAGTCGAAGGTCGGTGGACAGGCAGAGGGTCGGAACCGGGAGGTCAGAGAGCCGATGAAGTACAAAAGGATAATCCAGATCGTAGTCAGGTCACAGTTCAGGGTTCGGTACACGGTCGGGCAAGGATCAGGCAAAAACTCAGGTCGGTCGGGAGTCTAAAGACAGGTCGGGTACACGGATCAGGTGGGACTAGGCTAGCTCGGAAGTCGGAGGACAGAACAGGTCACGATCGGGTAATCAGGAAACAGAACGCTGGAATAAGTCGATCAACAGGCTGACGAAATAAACTGGCACTGTTGTCTGGTCTTAGAGCTGGTTATATACTAGTGGAAGCAGGTGGAACAAATCTGTGGTAATGGGAAATAGGCGGAGCTAAGCAGGTGAATAATAGAGAATTAAGTCCAGACAACAGTGCCGAAATCATGACATAACCAATGTAGTCTTTAAACAAGGCAATGTCTCATTGGACAAAAATTAAGCTCTATCTTCTTTGATCCTATCAATTTCCCCGTTGTGAGAGAAATAAAGGATTAGCTAATGTTACCTTATGTTAAATAACACTTTTTATTAGAATATATGTACTGGGTTCTTTCAAGGTCTTAATTACATTTTCTGTGTGGGCTCCAGTAACATATGATAGATAATATATTTGAAAGTTAACATGAAGTGCTGCTGAAGATGAGCACTCTGATCTACCTGGATGTTCTCTGGAGGACTGAAACGCCTCAGTCAGTGACATCAGTCTGTGGGTCTGGGTCTGTCAGGGCAATAAGAGATGTTTTGTCTCCTCTCTCTGTTTCTGTCGCACGACATTTTCTTGCTCAATGTTTTTCACGTGCTTATATAAATTTGTTGTTTCCACTGAATTTAACCGGCTTTTTACAAAACATACAGCTTGATTTCATTTATGGTGTTAAAATAGAGCCAAACGGTGCTTCTTTTCCGGTTCATGTTTTTCCGCTCCTGTGGTCTCTCTCTCTCCAAGTCTGGTCCTGGGACAATTGACCCGTTTGTTCCCCCCTGTCAGCGGGCGTGCTTTTGAGTCATAGTTTTGACCACCATGTATTAGCAATGTAGAAAGTCATAAAAGTAGATAATATCCATTTAATGACTATATGACTCCAAACTGCATAATCCATAATCCAAAGTGCTCAAATAAGTGCCCCTACCTAGTCAAATAAATACACACTTAATTATTCAGAAAATATGACATACTGCCTTCAGTTGGAGCTGTTTCAAACATTTGGCATGCTAAAATGAGCTAATATTCATACGTGCAAACAGAGAGTCTACATTGATCAGCAGGAAATTCTTATTACTAGGGTCATTGTTGCAACAACTTAGTAGCACTTTTAGATACAGCCATTGTGCTTATGTGCTGAACATAGTGCACAATCTCATTGAATTTAAGAGCATATGTAAAAGTTCTGTGCTTGCCTAACTTAGCTGGAGGAAAAATTGCCTATCCAACTGTATCATGCAACACAACACAGACAAACAATAGTGTGATGAGCTAAATAGGTTGCATCACTCAACTGAAAATTGACAGCACAAGTTGTAATGCTTACTTATTTTTTTTCTACTTGGCAAGCCACTACAGCAAAACATAAATAAAAACACAGGTTGCATTTTTTTTTTTTTCAAAATAAAAAAAACAATCCTGGCTATTTTCTTAAGGATTAGGTTTTGAAATTTCTGTAGCTGCATTTTGATGAGCTTGATAAGGAAGTTGGCACCCGAACAACATAAAACCCCATTTGCAAGAAGAATGGCTGTGCTTTTGTACAGAAACACTGAAATTATGACATGTACTCAATGTTTCAAAAAGACTGGAAAGCAATACACAGCCAGGAACACATGGTACCAACATAGGAAATGACATCAGGACTACTTCTGTTGTTCACATATGAATATACTCAGACTTCAACTGGGGACGTAAGATCCCCACCCCTCCACCAGTGGTATTCGACATATTGGCTCATAATTGGTTGCAACATGCACCCTATTTACCATTGATTTATTTCCACAGTCAATCGAAAAGAGAAGAAAAAAAAACAATTGCTGAGGCAAAGTTTTTTGTTTTTGTTTCTATCAAGACTGTCATATGTATTCAGCAAGCTCATACATTTCACAAAGTCCACAAATTCCATCTTCACTTTATATCAGCCTGAAACAGTTTTCTCAGAGTTGCAGTCTGATTAACTGACGCTAAAACATATTTATTTTTTGAATGAAACAAACGGGTTTTTCTCAGGTTTGCACCAATGGAAGAAGTAAGAGAAGCATTTGGAAGAACATAAAATGTATTCTTGGATAATACTATCCTCAAGGTTAAAAAGTATTAACAGTGAGAGGTTGATCCTTCACAAAAGCCATTTCCGAACTACATTACTAAATCAGAACAGCAATAAAAAAAAACATTTCATTGGGATGAATAAAAGCTGCAAGGGGCTGCTTGCATCTTTAGTCAAACGTCCCTCTTCACGTAGAATCCCATCCATATAAGTATGTAATTTCTTTTTATAGCCCGAAGAAATCATAGAATGAATGTAAATGTTGTACAATGTTTCTGATAATGAATCTACCTGGGGCATATACATGTTCTCAAATTGCTGAGTGTTCAACATAGCAGAAGGGTGAATGACTATGACTTCTTAATACAATTGGTCTGCGGCAAATTACTATGCATTAAATGCCTTAAAAACAACATAAAATAACCAGTTCAAAATGAAAAAAGTGCAGGTCTGAAAAACGGTATCTCTACATGGAATTGTTATCAAATCTGTCAAAGCTTAGGTTGTTTAAGGCTTGTCAAATTCAAATGGACAGACAGATGTTAGTGTGAAGCAGCATGTGAAACATGATCCTTATTTAAAAGCAGGATCGTTTTGAGCGAGCGGGAATAAATATGTAAACTCAACCCACTCTGTAAAGCAAACATGCCTCCTCTCATTGCTAGCACTACGCCGCCCCATGTCATGCTTTCGGGGTCCATTACTTATAATGAAGTGTAAAAATAACCTTCAATGCACCTTTTTTGCACGGCTATAGTGGTATTTGGCCCAAAAAAACCACTAAATTCCTGCCCGTGGAAATCATTTCAGGATGGAGGAAAAAGAAAGAGACCCTCGTTTGTCTCTGGCTTGAATCAAAGGCTTACGGAAATATGTCCCGATGGAGGTAAACTGTTCTCAATGGGAAACATGTGACCTCCAAAGTGGCAGGGTGCTTTGAGAGAAGTCGAGCCCTTACCTTCTCTATTTGTGAGAGGTGCAACATGAAGTACCACAAAGTCTGCAGGGTGCCTCCTTTTGTTTGCATTACGAATGCATCAGTGTAGGGTGAAAGGTCAAAGCGATAATCACATATATAAACACATCACCCCTCCTGTGCACTGCTTTGGAGAGCATTCAGCTTGACCCCGCTGTTTCCAGCGGGTAAACGTTTGCAATGAATCAGCATGCAAGACAAGTAGGGCGAGGTATAATGCAGCATTTATTGGACTTGGTTTCTCAAACAAGGAGGCGGAGGCAAAACAATGGTACATGGAAGGTTCTCACAAAACCACACATGCAAGCAAGCATGCATGCTTCCAAAGACAAACACACACACGCGGCTCTCTAATTAATAACTCCTCTGCCTTCTGAGGCTGTGAGGCAAGTCGACCCAAATCCCTTGGCACTTAGTTCAGAGTAATCAGCGCACAGCAAACTCTGCCTTTGCAACGCTAATTAGCATCATTGATTTTTCTCCTCAGACTCTGACATACAAATAGCCTAAAAACAAGTCACTTTTTATTGGATCCTACCGGTTATTACAGCTTGTTCTTTCACAAAATCTAGTTCAGATCAAGTTAAAAATGTAGACTGAAAGTAAGGTGACTACTTATTTTTGAAAGAAAAGTTAAATCAAAAGGCTTTTGCTCTTTCACTAATGGTTTGCAGCTAGTGTAACAAGAAGGTTTGTCAAAGTCTAAACAGCTTTAGGTATGTTTACACTGATTAAGGTATCTCTGGTGATTACTTAGCCTGTCAGTTTAACAACTTCTCTCTCTCCAACTTCTCTAAACTGTGCAGCCTTATTCTACCATGAAAGTAAAACTGTGGCAGCTTCAGCAAGTCCTTCCAAGGTCCACATGCCATTGGGAGATGTAAATTGGAAGTAATGGTCTCTTACAGAGATGAGATGTTTATCAGACTAAATAAACAATATTGTACGTACATGGATAATGTCAGTTGTTGCATGTGTGACAACAAGCCAGACAGAGTCTGTATTAAGAAGGGATGTTTGCTATCAAGATTTGTTCAAACTGCAATTTCTGAAGCAAATCCCTGTTCCTTTAAAATGTTTTTCTACCAGACACCAGTTTCATGTTTGTAAAAACATACATTTTCACATGAAAAACAGTACTTTTTTAAAAAAAATTAACAGAGCTTTTATTCAAAATGCTACTTTGAAAACCCTATATGATGTTTTTCTGCCACAATAAGACTGCTGAGTGACAGTCCAGTCCTATGTCTCTTTAACCCAAGTTGTCTCTGTGCCTTATCAGGAAGAATTTGACAGTTGTAGCCCATGTTTTGTGTATGTCTGTGTATGGTTGCTCTTGAAGCTCTAAATCTAACCATGCATGCCATGTGAACTTTAACATTTTTTCTCTAAGCTGACTCAATCGCTGCTGGTTGTGCATCTTTTTTATAACCGCATGTTTTCCGTCCACTAAACTTTTCAGTGACATACTTGGATACAGCACTTTGTGAACAACCAGTTTTTTAACAATTATAGTGTGACCATTTTGTAGATCCTGTCAGTGACAGATAGGTAACAAATGGTAGCTCAGCAGTCTTTTACATGATTGTTTAGGCTATAACATTATAACATGGCCATAAGATAACAATTCTGTTTTAAAAATACTTTTTTATTGGCTCTAAAGAGATTTATGGATCTTCAGTATATATTTCTCATAACCAATATTTTGAATCATCATTACAGTAGTAAAAAAAAAGGAAATGTGTGCATGCTACATGGTTCCTATGCAGTCTTGAAAAGTCTGAAAACATATTAAATATTATTTCATTATGTCCTGGATAGGCATAAGTATGGCATAACACAGTATTTGTGTGTGTTAAAAATATGTAAATTTTCCACATATAATCCTCCATCCCATTGCCTAAGTCTTGTGTCCTTCCTCCTTTTTCCAACTAATCTTGACTTTTTTCCTTCCTCTGTCAAACCTCCTTTCTATCCTTGCATTCTTCTTCCTTTCTTTCTTGTTCTGTTTTCATTCCTTCCTGTTGTTCTTCCATCCTTCCTTTTTTCAGTCCTTCTTTCCCATGGTTCTCCTTTGCTTCCTTTCTTATGTCCTTCTCTACGTCCTTCCTTCCTTTGCTTGCATTTTGCCTTCTATATGTCCTTCCTTCCTTTAATGCCAAAGGTCTCTGCAAATGTCATATGTAAAGCCTCCACAACGTAGAATTGCCTGCCATAAGTTCATTGTAAACTTTTGAATAATTTATTTAAAACAAATTTAAAGGACTTTAAAATCTGCAAAACTGATTTTGGAAAAAGGTGGGATCTTTGCAGGAATAATGTGAAAGCAAACATGATTTTAACAATAATGGATCCCTGCAACAACATTGTTATAGCTCAGCCTGACCGTAAGACTGTAGATGATGACTTAGATTATGATTTTGTTCTACCTAAAAGTAGAAAAAAAAAATTAAAAGTGGTCATGTTAAGTAACTTTTTCGAAAACAGTCTCATTAGGTTAAAGGTTTCCAGAGAATAATAGCACTGCTCGTGAACGTGACTATTTAAACACATTTGTCAACACGTCTGCCTCTATACATCATTTAGGAAATTGTAAAATGCCAGCATCAGTAAGACTCAGATTATTGTCAGCTGAGCCAGCTCTTACTGAGAAAACAATTCCTCATAAACACTTTATACATGTGGCACACAACATCTCAGTAAGTTATTGTTTCCTAGAATAAAAAAAGGAAACTTTCGAACTATTTTCCTGCTAATTGGTCACTGGCCACAAGTCAAAAGAAGAAAAAGGATCAAAGTGACCACAATCATCCCCTGCTTTCTTAACAAAGGTTGGTGAGGAAACCATCACGACGTGACTTAGCCAAAACCCTCCACTGGCAAATCCATAAAGAGAAGAACGAACAAGGAATTAGGGAGATTTTCTGTCTTCCAGATACACAAGCCAGACGGCAATTTATTGCTTCTCTCCTCTCTGTGTTTCTGTATTTTCTTCTTTCCTGCGTTCTATTCAAGCTCTCCGAATTTTTCTCCAGCTCTCACTGCGCGTGATTGCATCCATATGCTCTCCAGGGATAGATGGGGTCAACACCCTACTTACTCACGCTACAGTGAGGCACTGACACTTGTGAGAAAACTCTTGTGCACACTCAAGCACATGTACTCTCACACATACATTATGTGCTCGCCTCCGTGCAGCCGGCCCAGTGTTGAGGGGAGAGGATGCCAATGCTTAATTCCCCATCAAGACCATATAGAGTATGTTCTTTTGCAGTGATCCTCCTCCTTCTCTCTGATCCATTTAGGATTGGCCCCTGAAAAGATCTGGCATCAATTAGGTGGTGCTGAGAAGAACAGGGTTTGATGGGGCCCAATGGATCCTTCTGCCTTCAATCCCCTCTTTTGTTCAGCAAAGCCAGGAGAGATCATAAATTTGAACCTGAAGACAGCGCGCAAATTGCAGTCACACTTGGAAGTGAGGGAAACCAAGGCCAGGAGAGAGAGAGGAGGAATTAGGCTGACCTACACCAGTGGACCAAATCCTTTCCTTTTCCTCACTCAGACAAAATAACAAAATCACACAGATAAGTCCAAACAAAATGTGTTGCTTACCAGAAAGTTGTGGCTAAATCCTTAACTATCATTTTACTTTCCTCTGCTTCATATGTTCTTCAGTCTGAGCTCACTCCATATTTCTGCTTTTTTACACACACATACACACAAACACATAATTTGAAGGACACCAATAAAATGTGTTATGATGAACACCTCTTGTAGACCTTGCCAGTGACCTCTGGGGTCCAATTTAATCTACTTCACTTCTTACCATATTTCTGTTGCTGCTCATAAATTACAGCAAAGCATTGGATTTTCATTCATCTTTTCATCTTATATCTAGTACAAGTCTCTTTGTTGATGAAGTACTATAGCTTGACTTTACTGCAAAAACAAAGGTCTTGATACCTTGAATAGTAAATGACCAATTCTAATTATCAGGGCAAAAAAATGCAGGCTGCATACATTTGTGGCCTGGAAGAGCAAATTCTCCTTCAATAGGAAGGGTATCCTGAGATTCAACTCCTGCTGCTACATTTTGTTCGGTCCCACAAATTAGATTTAGGAATTTGCTTGTAAAAGATTGAAATTGTAAATTAACATGCCTTCACCCAGGTTGGCCCGCAGTAATTCCATCCGTTACACCATATGTGGACTTCGGTAGGTCATACACCTTGAACTTTGTCATATTGTATGACCCTGCAACTACAAAGTTCAATGCATTTTACTGATATTTTATGTTACAGACCAAGACAAAGCAGAGAATAATAATTAATTGCAAATAAAATTATTTCTGACTTCCATGGATTTTTTACAAATGAAAATCTGAAAAGCGCATCATGTATTTGTATTCATCAACTTTACTGGAATACCCTTAAGATAATCTAGGACAACCAGTTGCATTCTGAAATCGCCTAAATAATAAATCACAAATACCACTGTGTAATGTATTCTCAGTATAAATAAAACTGTTATCCAAAGACATCCAAGTTTTTTTTTTATACAAAAATCAATGTCATGAAGACCAAGAAAATAAATGGAAAAGAGGACAGGGATGTCAAACTCCAACTTTTATGGGTGTCTTTGCTTCAACACACCTTAGTGAAATAATCAGATTATTACCAGGACTCGGGAGAACTTGGCCCAGTCTTAATACCTGCACTATACCATGTGTCCCTCTACGAAGTGTGTATGAGTTCTATCATCATTTTGCCCCTCTGTGTCATAATTGTGACATCAAAAATGGTGGTAGCAATCGTTACTGCTAAATACGATTAAAATTACAACAAGTAATTCTATGTTCAGACCAAACGTGTTTTGTGCCAGGGAGATCTGATTTACATGCAAAGTCTATAGTGGATGTGCGTCTTAGAGCGCTGAGAGTCCCTGCGGCACCTTTCACCTGTCGGGTGCAGCCCGTTTTGAGCTTTGAGCATCCAAAGCGGTAGACACTAGAGTTGGAAAATCTGAACTTTTGCAGTTGGACGCAACGCGTTAACCAGTCAGAGAGACCCCACTATGTGACATAAAGGCACAATTGCCAACGGGGCGGAAGGACCATTAAAAGCCGAGAACTCATCATCGCCGTTTGTGCTCATCCTATTCTCTGTCATTATTCGAACTATACAGAGAGAGTAAAGGACCTTGCCTGGAGGAGGATTAGTGAGGATCTCGGGTAAGTTATCAAAACTTTTAGCACAGTAAATATTTCCCAGCATTTGAGAAAAACAACAGGACAGTTCCTCCCAACGCATGTCAGACCTTTCTGTCTACACTTTGCTGAAGCCCTGCACAATATCAAGTTGAGGCATTGGACACCTTTTTGATGCTTAAATTGCATTTGGTCTGAATGCAGAATAATTGTTTTATGGAGAATAAAGCGAACAAAGCAAAGTTTGAAAAGATCTGGCATAGCAGACCGGGTGTTGCCACAAATAAAAAAATTAATGGAAAATACTATTGTTAAAATGTACCCAAAACAGATCTATTCCATTCAATTCAATTCAATTCAATTTTATTTATATGGCACCAATTCATGAAACATGTCATCTCAAGGCACTTTCCAAAGTCAAATTCAATCAGATTATACAGATTGGTCAAAAAAAAATCCTATCTAAGGAAACCCAGTTGATTGCATCAAGTCTTGACAAGCAGCATTCACTCCTCCTGAAGGAGCGTAGAGCCAAAGTGGACAGTCATCTGCATTGTCCATTGCTTTGCAGCGATCCCTGAGCTGAGCAAGCATGAAGTGACAGCGGAAAGGAAAACCCCCACCTCAACGGGAAGGAAAAATCTCCAGCAGAACTAGGCTCAGTATGAACGGTCATCTGCCTCGACTGACTGGGGGTTAGAGAAGACAGAGCAGAGACACAACAAGAGAGACAAAAAAGCACAAAAGCACACATTGATCCAGGAATCCTTTCTATGTTATATGGTAATAGCGGGTGCCTCTGCTCTATTCTCCGAGGGTCCTGCTGACGCCGAGGGTCCTGCTGACGCCGAGGGTCCAGCTGACGCCGAGGGTCCAGCTGACGGCTGCGCACCAGTCTCCGGGGGCTGCGTGGGTTTGATGCTCGCCGCTCTGCGTGGATGAGACACTCGCCCATCCTCCGTTCTTGGCTCCAGTCTCCTGTGAAGTGGCGGTCCGGGAGGACATGCCTCCAGTCCACGCTCTGGAGCTCTGCATAGAGGGGATCCAAATGAGGAGCCGTCGCCGGCTGCCCAGGGTCCTGCTCCGCCTTGAGGGCCTTCTGACACACCCATCTGACTGGGTTCATCCACCAGAGAGGCTGCCATGTCGGGGTCATCCTCCGCAACCACCGCCATAGACTCTGCGTTCACCCCTTTTTTGGGTAGTTTTTCGTTCTGTTTCTTTTGATGTATTGGACTCTAAAAGCGGCAGAAGCAGCTCCACAGAAGACTGGGATAAAGCTGTGCTTTTAAAAGACTGTTCACTTGCAGCCCATGCAGGATTTGTTATTTCTCTGCGTGAAGGATGCCATGTGTTGCATGAGACTTGACAGCTCTGCCTATTAAGTTTGTTGCAGGAGAACAGCAAAATGTGCTAAAATATGGGCCGTATTTACCAAATCATTGTTTAAGTGATCACAAGACCTCAACCACCCCAACGTACAGTTTGTATGCTTGTGAAAAGGCTGAAAATTCTGAACGACCCCTTACATATTTGTCGTCTTAAGATATTTACTAAAAAAATCTAACAGCAGCTTTTGATCCTATAAAAACCACAGTAAGAAATCTAAAAATGTGTGAACTTTAGGATCCTTTGAAGTCAATGGTCACTCCACCTTTCCAGAATGTGGATTAATCTTGACAGTTTACTAAAATAAATAACACACATTTAAAGACACTCATTTAAAATGTTTTGTGTCACTTTCAAATGTTTGTCATAAAAAAGCAGAAAAAGGTTACATTTTAGTTTTACAATAAAAGTTTAGAATTAAATTAAAGAAACGGCCCTTACAGCTTACAGCACAACAGCTCTAGACATGCAGCCAGAGCTACAATGGGCTGGTTTAGATCAAAGCATATTCATAAGTTAGAAAGGTCAAGTCAAAGTCCACACAACAATTCAACTCAGAATTTCGTAACCCCTAATAATTGATGTTTAAAGAATACAGTCCACCAGTCTAAAGTTTTTGTCTTTAATGTGATAAAATGTGACAAAGTTCAAGGTGTGTAAATACTAAATAAGGCAGTGTGCATCAGTATATTATGAAAAATAAATAGGTTTGATGTTTTATAAGCTCACAAACACTTTTGACAAAGCAATTGTCATTGATAGGTGAGATAAGCTGAATGCATGTTGTCCCAGTGGCCCTGAGGGGGCCAGGTGCTCTATGTATCAAAGAGGCGTTCTCATCCGAGGAAGTAGCAGTTTGCTCAAAGGGTCACAGGGTTAAACTTATTTTAATAAGGAACTGCTTGGTGGCTTGCTACCTCAACCCTAAAACTGTGGTCACAAGATCACAGAGGGGGCTCCAGGATTAACACGCCATCCATTTTGAAAAATAACGAGTCCACTCTGCTTTCTTAATCCTGTAAGAGCGTAACCTTGGTCATGGCCTCGACTTTGCAGACCACAGACTTAACAGAAAACTTTGATTTGTCAACGATGACCACAACAAAGAGGGCAATACTCTGCTCCTGTATTACACATTTCACATGGGTTGTGTGAGGCTGAGCTCAAAAGAGTTTTACAATGTTTTTATGTGCTACAAGTAAGCTAGTAATTCACTATGTTTAACAATAGCAAACTAAAAAAAAGGTGTAAAGATTGGAAACCAAGAGTCTCAGTACAAGGCTGTGCTGACTTCTTACCGTTCTGTTCACTAAGAGGCACATTTAAAGTTTTAGGAATGGTTAAGGTAACTAGAAGACTTGAAGAGAACCCAGGCATCCAGGAGGAGAACATGCAAACTTCACACAGAAAGGCTGCTGTGGGATTTCAACCCAGCACCCTCTTGCTACAGGGCAACAGTGCTAACATTTCAAAGGTCTGAGATCAGTGCAGTTGATTCTTGCATCAGTAGGCTACCCCCTCTTTCTTCCACTCTACACAAAACCAAACACATGTTGACTCAGTGAGAAAGAGATAGAAAAGCTTCTTTATTATATAAAGATATTTCTGATAAAAAGACAGTGTATTAGATATAAACTTCAGCATTTTTGGAAACAATAATTTGGTCACATACAAATTCCCCAAATGATTAACTTTAGCCCCATTCAGATTTATTTCATGATCTACATGTCTTATTTATAGCTCGCCATCAACGGAAAGGTCCCACCGTGGAATGGGGCCCTATGGACAGGTCCTCCAGTGATGTGGAGCTCTGCGACTTCTTCAGCATGATGGGTAATCCTGCTTTCAGTTTACAACCTGGACAATTCAGTTAAAGCAGTTTTAATTCCTCTGAATTGTTTTTATTAAAATCTATATTGTTTCTAAATCTCAAGAACACAGAAGTTGTAGCCGTGGTTCTATAGTTTGATAGTCTTCAAAAACTTTCAACTCAAACTTATCTTCAAAAGCCATTAAAAACATTAATTTTCAATCCAAACTTTGAAAACTGATGGAAGAAAAACCTACATTTATATTTAAATCCAGTTCAATTTGTTTTGAATGGAAGTTCATGGGGTTAATGAAATGGGAAGATAGAGCCTTTTGCATTTATTTAGACCAAACAAATTACTTATTGGTTGAAAACATTTTCAACATACTTGATATACACTCTCCTGCAGTAGCCATAAAAATAGGGACCCTATGAGATTAGTTTTTTTTTTTTACTGTGCTACTCTTACTTTTATCTAGAATACATTTTAATGCATGTATTTTATCTTGTAACAGTCTTATCACAAATGTTTACTAACCAGCATAGAAGCTGACTCTTCGAAGGACCAAGACACCTAATTTATCAAACAAGCAGTTTTTCTTAATTCATAACAAAACGGAAGGATTCAATTGCTAATGTTTAAGCTGTATACCGATACCAAACTCCGAAGTATAGATGAACTAAGCAGTGGTTACAAAGTTCCAGAAAGCTATTGCACCAGCAGAAATAGCAGAATTAATGACTAGAAAAGCTGAAAAACACAGAATAACTGACATGTTTTCTCTTATTTTTAATTTAAGAGCTGCTCTTTTATTAATTCCTGGTGACTTTGTGAAGGTTTCTTGGCTTCAGCTTTAGGCTATGCGTTGTTTCAAGGACTGCTTCGTCTAGTTGAATGGCAGGTGCTGCAGTGGAAACTTGATCAGCTAAATGAGACAAAAAGCACACTTTGTTCAGTCACTTAAAAAAGAAAGACACCGAAATGTTAAATACACCAGAAGCCTAGGGCTTTAGGGATGAGGTGGGGGAGACTCTGCTGTCAACAAGCAATGGGGTCTCGTACACTTCGGGGGACTGCCTGCCTTGGTGGGGTATTGTCTGTTTGGGAGCGCGGGCCACATCCCGGAGTGGTGGTCCCCCGTCTGGTGGCCTGTGGCTTCTGGAGGTGTGCTGGCCTGGCTGGGGGCCACAAGGGCTGTGATATACGCTCTGGGTTCCCCTCCTTCTTGACCTATCAGGGACTGGCCTTCCAAGGTGAAATACAATGTGCCCCCGCTCAGCATTGGTCCTTTCGAGTTCTGTCTGTCGCAGTGACCTGGTGTCTGCCCGGCATGGTGGGGGCAGTGGGGGTGGCTGGTTGTTTTTTGTTTTTTTAGGGAGGCGGGGGGGGGGGGGGGGGGGGGGGGGGGGGGGGGGGGGGGGGGTTGGCAATCTCGTTACCTGGGCTTGGGGCGAGCACTGGGTCACCGGAGGGATCAGTTCCCAAGGTGGGGTGGGGTGTCAATGTGGCTGGATTGGGGGGATTTAGGTGCCCTACATGTCACTCTGTCATTCTTTGTCCTGGGGACTGCCCCTGTGGCTTGCTGGTGACCTACCTCTGTGTCGGGTCTATGGCTGTCTTGGGGTAATGTTTTGTGTCTAGCAACTCGGGACTGCTGCAACCTTCCAGGGCCAGGTCTACTAGCCTTTTGTTGTTCTTGGGTTCATATAGGCATCCGTACCATATGGTATGCCTGAAACGCTGCGACTGGACATGTACAAAAAATAAATCATTTGTGGCTTTTAAGTGAAAAACCAAGTTTGAAAATTATAGCATTTAAACAACATATTAGACTTAATTAGAGATTGTTAAAAAGTGATGATGTAAACACAGTTTCAGTGGTTTTGTGTCTTCTTTTGTACGTTCTTTTAAAACTGAACAACAGTTACTAAGGTTATAGTCGCAGCTTTGCAACTCTTTTGTGCAACACTTTTTGGCAACATTTTACCCTACAGCATGTTAAAATACGTTATTTCCTCAGTTCTGTTCATTCAACAGCTCAAATCTCATTTAAAGTGACTTAAAGCAGCCAAATATCCACAGTACAAAATTACAGTGAGAGGTTGTGATCAGCAGTTGACATTCCTTTTATGACATACCAGCAAAGTCATAGACTTTTAGGCAGCAGACTGTACGCTTCATATGGAATTAAATACAACAGAATCCAGAGCCCTTATCACTGTTTTTTGCACAGTGAGGGTTCAGGGGAAAATGTTAAAGGTCAGAAATAAGTATTGTAAAATAAAAAAAATTAAATAGGCCATACGTTGATTTGAAATATTCAGGATGTAAGCTGTTGGATTGTATAAGCCAGACTGTTGACATGTTACATTTAACATGAACATCCTGCATCTATTATAGTAAAACACAAATGAATCATAGTCAGAGGAATACAGGGCAGCCAGTGGTCGGAATGAACAGGACACACCCATATACACACACGAGCATCTAAATTCACAAGACTGATGAAAAGCATAACATGGAGCCAAATTCCTCTTGGGGATTGTGGAACGCCACACACTAACAAAGCTTCAGTTACCCTGTAACCCAAGACACAGAGAGAGACACAAAGAGACACACACAGAGCCAGGAAGACAGTAAGATCATGTCCAAAGTCAGATAACACCACATGCCTGCATGAAGAGTTGGGCCAGATACTTTATTGGCAAATAACTGTCAGCTTTTACTACACCTGCCTTGTGGTACCAAATGGATGGAATCAAGCCAGTCATAACAGTGTCAGCGAAAACAGAGGACCCAATGAAATCTGTGTACTGCGCTGTGTATCTATGTTAAGTGATTTATTATAGTTATTTAAATGTCCGACCTCTTAGACACAACACATTATGGTTCACTTCAAGATCAAACAGTAAAGGAACTATAAGGGGAAAAAGCAACGACGACGTTTGCAAAATTGTAGCGGAGAAAGAGATCATTTGTGTCTGTATGACACAACAGGACAGCTAAATATCCAAATAATACATGATAGGACAATTATAGTGTCATTCATTACTTCCAGTAATAACCCAGTCATTAGCAAATTCCAAAATACAACCAAGTGTCTTTCCAGACTTTTCTGTTAACAACTTTGATGAGACAGAAGAAAAATACTCCAGTAGTTTGTATGGAGTTTCTTTAACCATCTTCCCCTCTGGTGATAAGATGTGATAAGGAGACGTACTGCAAACTGCCCACTTGTCTATAATCAGGAGAACAAAAGACTGTTTGTTTGGCCTTATCCATGTGGACTTGTTACTGTGAGTTTTCAAGTGTGAGTTTTTGAAAGCATATACTATAAATTCATCAATTTGCACCATATATTTTAGAGTTGTTTTAAAATAAAGAAGCTCAAACAGGGTATTTTAGTCCTCAATACCAGTCCAAGTCATTGAAGAACAAGCCTTTAACTATATTGATGATCGTTATGATAAATTATCCAAAGTCAAGTTTTCCTTTTTAACTCGCTTAACAATAATACTCTTAACACTCAAGTCTCTCCTGCTTTTGATTTTTCACATTAACAGATATTTTGTTTCAGCAGGACTATGGAGGACTGAGTCTGACATATTCAAAAATAAATTTAGAAATACATTCAGAAATAGGTACAGCAAATAAATAAATGTAAGCTGTAGTTAAATTATGCAATGAGACATAAATTTAAATATCTCCTATAATTTACTTATTTATTTATGTGTTCCTCTTTTAATAATAACCTCATTTATTTATTTTTCCTAATAATTCTCAACTTTATTTATTGATTACTTAGTTTTTAAAGGTATTTATTTAGGTTTATGGTTTAATATTTTTGTCTGTTTTAGTCTACCTTTCTACATTTTTACCCCATTTATTTCTTTCACCCTATATATGTGTGACTGTCCTTTTTCCATCTCTGTATGCCAGGGATGTCCAAACGTTTTGCAAGGAGGGCCAGATTTGGTGAGGTAAAATGTGTGGTGGCCGTCCAACAAGCTTGATATTTTTTGAAACCTTAAAAATAAATGCAAGTGAACTATTTGATTTTTTAATTGCAAATGGCATATTTTATTACATTGTTACATTACTTCCTCATCTGTTTAGGAAATATTTGTGCTTTTAAAGCTAGTGTTTTAGATAAAAGAGGAGAAAAAAAATTATCAGCAATTGATTAAAGTATTATCAAAGTAGAGCATAAACTGAAAGCATTTATTGAATAAGGCAAAAGTCATACTGTCCTTTATTCTGGGGACAGAATCCCAGAAACTCCACATTGTCCTCCCTCCCCCCAACACACACAATATGCACCATTGCTGTGATGTACTCTTGACAAGGTACAACACAGTTGAGCCGGGTGAGGGAATCCAGAAACGTTTATTCCAAGGGTTTCCTTCTGGGCAATATGGACTCTGGGGCCTGTTTTTCCCCTATTCTGGTCAATTGAGCTGACCTAAATGTTAGCATGGAAAGGGTTAATCCTTTGGGATAGCATGTAGACCTTGAAGGCAGGTGGTAAGCTTTACATTTGCCCCATACAGGAATCCATGAAACATTTGAGCACTATTTAACACTAGGAAAAATAATACATTTAGAATTCAATATGGTGCCATGGATGCCAGTCTCTGTTCTTCACTCTCTTGTGCTTTGCCGGTTTTTGTGTGCTTATTCTGCTCTCTGGCGACTTTTGTTGATCACTTTTACTAAAAAATTAACTGCTAAACATCAGACAGTCCTCTTCAGGTATTTCTTTCTCCATTTTATATCAACAGCAGTAATGGCAGTAACAGAAAATTTAATATTCAGTTGGACAGCGGGTGAGTTTGCTGGGTTTTTATTAAAATAATAAATTCAGGTGTGAGGCAGGACATAACTGGGAGCACACAGAGGAACCACTTCTATGGGTCCAGGAGGTTGCTTTGGATCCAATAATTAGAACCTGGGGCTCAAAGTGACTCCTGATGGAAACAGCCACAGAGCCTGGGGCAATAATTGAGTCTCACAAAACAGTGAATGGGGCAGAGGCGCACAGGTAATCCAGACCCCAGGCATGGGTCATACACAGTGGGCAGAGGCAGGCAAGAAAATCCAGAGGGACAGGCAGAGAGCAAGGTCGAGGAAACATGTCTGAAGATCTATGTCCAGAAAACTGGGGCCAATGGAGAGTCCGCACCTCTGTTTGATACCAATCACCACAACCAATCTAACTTCCCCCAGTTCTTCACCTACTATCCACTCTGAAAGTTAGCCTCTGCCTTACCATCTCATCAGCCTGTCCTTTGTTGGTGCTCACCCTTCTCTCCCTATTCCACAGTCCCAGCTGGCTCCCCGCCATGTTGCTCCAAGGCCACGCTGCTCTGATGGTGGTATTTTCGAAAGGGTGGGGCTAAACCCTGAGTGGCAGCTGTTCGCATGCACGGTATATGCGTGTGCGTTCATGTACACGAAGCTGGCCAGGCTATGTAAACAAGAGACTGGAGATTAACATAGAGATGCGATGTGACATCATACCATAGCCCATCTGAAATATTACCTTTAGTTCTTCAAATCACTATTTTTAGTTATTTCTAAAATAATGAAGTTTCACTTATTGCTCCTTTAACTAATGAGACTTCAATTAAACTCTTAAATTTCAGTCCCTAGATGTAAATCTTATAGAAACTCTGTTGGATGAGCTGTAGAGAGCGGTACAAAAGAGAAGGCCTAAGAGATTGAATGATGTAAAGTGAAGGTGAGAAGAGTAATGGTCAATAATAATTTTTCTCTAGGTGCTCTAATTTTGTGAAAGGTTAAAGAACAATTAGTCAAATTGGCAAACATGTGCAGTGGTCCTAATTTGGGTGGGAAAACACGTCTATATAATGATAATAAGCCAGTACATCCCTCTGCTGAACTGTGTTGCATCATTAAAGCCGCCTTGCAGAAAAACAGGACACACATTCATGTGTCTACACACTGAATGGAGACAAAGGGCTGTATGGACACACTAAGGAGTCAGATGTATATTGCTGTTGTGTGTTTGCTATTTGTTTCAGCCAAGTGCAATAATTGCTGTCAGCTGTGTATTAATGCATATGTCAACAATTTAAATTTCAGCACCAGCTAATTACAGTATGACTAAAACCATATAACATTCACAAGCACATGCAACAGCCGACCTCATTAGTTACATTATCAGACAATAGTCTCCGCAAAACCTTCAGAAGGCCACACGTCATCTTCAGATATTTCCTGCACAGCTGCACATCCCTGCCATATTTTCACACTTCCAAAGCAAATGCAAAAAACAGCTAAACTTGCACTTCACCCTGGGCTTGTTTGAATACATTTGCATTTTAAACATCAACTGATGTCCTCACCCAGAGCAGCTATCAGTAAGAGGGCAGGCAGGGTTTCACAGGGCACCGCATCATGCAGCACAGTCTACCAGAGTCTGCTAATATGAACACGGTTTTAAAATGTAAATTTCATGCATGGTAAACAACACATTAAAGATTTACAGCAAGAAAAATACATGGGTGTAAAAAGATGCAAGATTTTCATTCAGCAAGGTTTATGATGTTGAACTTACTGAGCTGATGGTAATTAGTTTTAACTCATTTTATATTGGCACAACTGACTTATTTACTATGGTCATTGGTAGGTCGTTGCTCATAACGGGTGCTATATATTCTTTTAAACTAAAATCCTGTCGGGTATCTTTTAGTTGCAATACTATGCAATTGTGTCAATTTTACCAAAACAGGCAGTTAATACAACTCAATGCCTGGATACTTATAAGGTTTCTCTTGTTTTCATCATCTTAGTCCCTTTCCCTCTTTCCAGATCATCATCGAAGAACAGGCTTTTTAAAAATTATGATTACTGATTGTTTCAACAATTTGTATTGTAAGATAGTTCGATAATACTTGCTTATCCACTTTTAATGTTGATACATTTGGGGCTATTTTCAAGGTTCTATAGTAATTATCAAGCTTAGCGTAAAGAGCAAACTTAAAGGCCAGCAAACCTAAATACCTAAAAAATATATAATCTACCTTTTCATTGTTTTTCAAAGCTGAAACGCTCTCTTCAAAGATTCCTTCTGCCTGTTTACCCTTGTTAATTGCCTTAAGCATTGAGTTTCTTTTCGTTCTTTTTCTTAGTAGCTACATTTACATGGACAAAAGTAATCGGAATAAAAATGCATCATGTAAACAAGCCAATCGGACTATGATGATTGGTTAAAGCTCGATCGGAACGAAATTGTATGAGAGGGGTGATTTATGCCGATTGATAAGCCGATCAAGGTGCTTATAAATGCTTGTCAGGCTCAAATTATTCCGAATGTGGCAAACTGAATGAAAGCAACAGCACATATGTGACCAAAAGTCATGCATATATATATATATATATATATATATATATATATAGATAGATAGATAGATAGATAGATAGATAGATAGATAGATAGATAGATAGATAGATAGATAGATAGATAGATGTTATGGACGGATGGGGTGGTGGAATGGGGCGTGTCTGCCTGACAGCAGCATGGAAGAAACTGGTGTGAGGTCCTGGTCTAAATGGACCAGAACTTTTTGTCTCAGGTGAAGGACTGAAACAGTCTGTCTTCAGGGTGAGAGCGGTCAGCTGCAATTCTGGCTGTGTGCCATGGCTGCAGAAAACTATATGGTTTTATGTGATACTTGATGATCATTTAAATTGGTTTTCACCTGTCTGGAGCAAAAAATATTAATTCTCATTATTACATAAATTTGCTTACAAAAAAAACTTTATACATTTTGTAGCAGGACAAACTTTACAATCTACTATGCGGACATTAGGAATGGCTCACCAATTTAAGCTCCTGCCACTTAAGCTCATCCCTCCACAGAGTCGCCATCATCTCAGGAGCTGGTCAAATCTCTGGCTGTAAGTAATTACTCTTTCCTATAAAGAGAAACTTTGAGAAGACATGCATGCATCACCCACCTCCCACCCCCCCCAAAAAAATCTCAGTGGTTTAGAATAGCACCCATGAGGTGTGTGCAATTAATTGATAAATGCCAGGACATGATGTCCCCTCAGATAGTATGATTAGGCGGCAAAAGAACTCACTGGTGCATGAATCAAAGACTGAAAAATGCATTAAAAGAAAGTTGGTGAAATACCATTAACCTACCAAAGCCCTGAACCGATAGTGATGGGCAAAGGAGGGAGTTTTAAATTGCACCAAGCCCTTGAGATTATGACAAAGTCTGTAAGTCTTTGCTGAAAGGCTACAAACTCTTCTTGATTGCTTTTGACAGAGACTCATAAGGCTCCATCAGCAAGACTTTGAATTGGGGAAAAAACATCATTAGGGATGCAGTAAATGTCTTCTGACCTCGTGATTATTGTATAAACACATACGGATTTATAATCAGACAGACAATTTTAGGAAAATATTATACTTCTCATTGGTTACTTTAATATTGTAGTATGCAGTATGACGACATGTGTCCAATAATAGTATTTAGTCTCTTCCCAAAGGGCATCATCAATATTCCTGCAGATTTAATTCCTTCTCTACATAGTCAAAGACAGATTAAGAGAAGACTACAAGCACTTCCTTCACACCGGTGTTTGTTATGGACTCTTCAAACGTGTGTAAAAACATTTCTTTCTTCCCACAATTTAGTACACACACAAACAAACAGAAACACAACACATCGCCCCTCATTACTCTAGAGATTCTCCTAGTTTTCATTAAACTCAGAGGCGTCGTGGCTTCAGGGGGATATTCCTGTATTCATGTACCAATGGGCACGTTGCTCGCTCCACATCTGGAATACTTTGCTTCTACCTCAACACAGCTACCCAGAAAAGATCTTAAGTATATCAATCAATCAATCAACCTTTATTTATATGGCCCTTTACAACACACAAGGCGACCAAAGTGCTATACATAAAATCAATATTATAGAAATATATCTAAAAACATAAACCTAAAAGCAAGTACAAAATATGACACCATGTTCCTGAATGTTAAAAGCCAGTCTGAATAAATATGTTTTAAGACTGGCCTTAAAAGTCAATAGTAGTGCAAATGTCTGGAGGCAATTTGTTCCAGAGCCTGATCACCCCAGTTTTTGTACCCATCTCTAGGGCCTTCTAACAAGAGCCGGTGTGTTGACCTTAAGGCCCTAGTTGGATTATGAACACACAACAGTTCAGACAGGTATGGAGGGGCAATAACATTAAGGCCTTTAAAAACAAATAGCATTTTAAAATCAATCCTAAAGAAAACTGGAAGCCCGTGGAGAGAAAAAGGGACTGAGGTGATGTGCTCTTGTCAAGGAATGTTGGTTAAAACCAACCAAAGACGTTTAATTGACGACTTGGAGTCACCGACATAAAGTGCGTTGCAATTGTCAATTATTGAGCTTATAAATGTGTGAATAGTTTTCTCAAGATCAATGCGATTTACAAAAGGATGTTACCTTTGTTAAAAGACGTACATGATAAACATTAGCTCTGACCACACTTTCAGTTTGCTTGTCAAATCTCAAATATCAGTAAAAGATGACGGCGAGGTGCTTTACAGCAGCTTTACAGAAATTTAAATCAGAATCGGCACAATCACCAATTAAAACATACTCTGTTTAATCTTTATTTAATGAAGAAAATGTTGCCCTAATTAATATCTGAAAGCAATCATTTAAGGTTTGAAGAGCTCCACTTGTATTTGAAAACACAGGAAACACACTTCTGGAGATCATCTGCATAGCAGTGGAAGGCTAGGTTGCGCCTGGCTATATATCATGCGTGTATGTGTGAATCCAAAATTCCGCCAAATACAGAGCTACTTTAAAAAATGGTTTATTGGAAATGTTGACAGACCAGGAGTTGCTGGCAGACTTGACCTGATGCAGGAAGAGCTAGAATTGACGTGATGCAGGTAGAGCACACGAGAACTGTAAACACCACGACGGCAGAGCACAAGGGAGGTGAATAGATGATCTGGCAATGAGTGGGTGAGTGAGGCAGGTATATGAAGGCTGGGGAACAGGTGAGCAGAGGAGGAACGGATTAGAGGCAGCAGGTAGAACTTGTCTGGGCTGATGACTGCTGACTGAAAAGTGGACTGAGCTAATCGAAGGGTTTCTGTGGGTGAGAGGTGACAGAGATCATTCTAAACAAGTCTGGAAAAGTCCAAAACAAACAAACAAAAACCTAAATCATGACATTATATCAGTTCCCATTGGCAGCATGAAAAGAGAGAACATCAATGGACCCAGGATGGAACCTTGGGGCGCTCCACAAAAAAGAGAAGTAACAGTGGAGGATAAATCACCAATCAGTCCAGACAAACTCCTATTTCACAGGTATGATTCAAACCATTTCGGTGCAATACCCTGAATATAAACATACTGATTAAGGGGGGACAAAGGAATTGAATGATCCACCGTATAAAATACAACAGTTAAGTCAAGCAACACTAGGACTACAGGGCACTTAGCATCAACAAACAGGGCAATGCCACTGTGAACTCTTAGCAGTGCTGGATGAGTGCAGTGTTCTTGAAGGGGTCTCACAAAGGCAGGGACACATCCTGAGCTGAGGCAGGTGTTCATTAAAATGAGGAGGTAAGGTCCAACTGTGTGAAACACCTCTTTCAAAAGTTCAGTAGGTAAGACGTCCAAAGGACTGCTTGTCACTCTCATATGCTTAACAGTGTCAGTGAAGAACGAAAGAGAGACCAGATCAAAACAGTCAAACACTGCAAAGTGTGAAATATTTAGAATTTGGTCTGGACTAATACTGTAACTGCTTAATGCTTTCACAGACACCACTTTATTGACAAAAATTTTTAAAAATCGTCACAGGTAAAAATGGTGGCATCAGTCAGAGAAGAAAAGTGGGGGTTCACAACAAAATTCATTGTATTAAATAACACACAAGGGCAGTGGCCATTAGTGGAAATGATATCTGATAAATACTGAGATTTTGCCTCCTTCACAGCCCTCTGATACTGAATAACACCCTCTCTCAGCATCTCAGTTGATACATGTAGTCTGTCCTTCTTCCAGCGACACTCTGCCTGTCTGAACGCTTTCTAAAGATCCGAGTCAGGTTACTTAGCCAGGGTCAGACTTTGGCTTGATAGACCTTTGCTTAAAAGGAGCAATATTGTCCAGGATCCAAGCCCAGAAAGCACAGAAGGATATTCTGAAAGAAACTCTTCACTGAGGGCAAAAAAAAATCACATTCTGCATAAGCAACAGCATACTCCCCAGCTGTTGAAGAAGCAATAATCAGACAGCAGGAACCTTGGACAGGGGGCTTACTGACAGATGGAGGAGCAAGAACACTGATTATAGGCAAATGGTCAGAGGAGGGATCCCAGGGATTTCAACAAGTGACACAGACAACCCATGTGAAATAACTAGGTCCAAAGTGTGCCCGGCATTATGACTTGGCCCATTTGAAGAATTAATTAAATCAAAAGAACTGAAAAGACTTTTAAACTGTGTGGCTAATGGATCAGATGGACAACAGATATGAATATTAAAATCCCTGCAGATAAGGAACCCACCTCCGCTAAAAACTCCTGGATAAAATCTTTGTTATATTTTGGTGGGAGGTAGACAACAGCACACAGTATTGGGAAAGAAAGTTCAATTGTAAACAACAGCACTTCAAAAGTAGAATACTTATTTACACATAAAGATTTGCAGATAAAATTGTCTTTGAGGACAACTCCACCTCCTCGACCAGATGCTTGCGGTGAGCTGAGGAAAAAACAACGTGGGGTAGGAGTTCAATAAATACGTTGTTGTCACCTGGTTCTATCCATGTTTCCATCAACAACAGAAACTCCAGCTCACATGTATAAAATAGGTCGTTCAACACAAAGGTTTATTTGCAACAGACCTTGTATCAAAAAGGGAATTCCATATCGGGAAAAGGTCAGTTTCCTTGCCACGAGCAACAGGGCAGAGATTTTCTTGCCCGCAGCCTCGTCTGCAGATGACTGAAATACAGATACCTGGTGTCTGGAACAACTGATCAGAACCAGCAGATCTCCGAGGAGCACTGTACGGTGAAGCCATTAGGGATCTGTACAAGGTAACAATTCAATTTCAATTCAATTCAATTTTATTTATATAGCGCCAAATCATGAAACATGTCATCTCAAGGCACTTTACAAAGTCAAGTTCAATCATATTATACAGATTGGGTCAGATTATACAGATTGGTCAAAAATGTCCTATATAAGGAAACCAGTTGATTGCATCAAAGTCCCGACAAGCAGCATTCACTCCTGGGGAACCGTAGAGCCACAGGAAGAGTCATCTGCATTGTACATGGCTTTGCTGCAATCCCTCATACTGAGCAAGCATGAAGCGACAGTGGGAAGAAAAACCACCCATTAACGGGGAAAAAAAACCTCCGGCAGAACCGGGCTCAGTATGAACGGTCATCTGCCTCGACCGACTGGGGTTACAGAAGACAGAACAGAGACACAACAAGAGAAACAAAAAAGCACAGAAGCACACATTGATCTAGTAATCTGTTCTACATTAGATGGTAGTAGCGGGTGAGCCGTCTTCTCTGGATGATGTCACAGTTAACAGAACGCCAGACCAGGTGTACCTACTATGAAGAGAAAAGAGAGAGAACAGAAAGTTAAAGCAGAAATGACAACACATAATGCATAATTGAAGAACAGTAGAACTCAATATAGTGAGAAAATTAGATCCTGATATACTCCAGTAACCTAAGCCTATAGCAGTAAAACTATAAAGGTAGCTGAGAGTAACATGAGTCACTAGTTATAATTTTTGTCAAAAAGAAAAGTTTTAAGCCTAGTCTTAAAAGTAGACAGGGTGTCTGCCTCACGGACCAAAACTGGGAGTTGGTTCCACAGGAGAGGAGCCTGATAGCTAAAGGATCTGCCTCCCATTCTACTTTTAGAGACTCTAGGAACCACCAGCAGACCTGCGGTCTGAGAGCGAAGTGCTCTGTTAGGAACATACGGGGTAATCAGAGCTCTGATATATGATGGAGTTTGATTATGAAGGGCTTTATACGTTAGAAGAAGAATTTTAAATTCTATTCTTGATTTAACAGGAAGCCAATGAAGGGAAGCTAAAATTGGAGAAATATGATCCCTCTTGTTGATTTTCATCAGAACTCTTGCTGCAGCATTTTGGATCAGCTGAAGGCTTTGAACTGCATTTTGTGGAATTCCTGATAGTAAAGAATTACAATAGTCCAGCCTTGAAGTAACAAATGCATGGACCAGTTTTTCAGCATCACTCCTGGACAGAATGTTTCTAATTTTGGCGATATTCCGGAGGTGAAAAAAGGAAACTCTGGAAACCTGTTTAATATGGGATTTAAATGACATGTCTTGGTCAAAAATAACACCAAGATTTTTTACTTTATTACCAGAGGCCAGGTTAATGCCACCCAGATTAAGTGATTGGTTAAGAAGTTTATTTTTTGAGGACTCTGGCCCAAAGATTAAAACTTCGGTCTTGTCCGAATTTAGATGCAGGAAATTTAAAGTCATCCAGCTTTTGATGTCATCAAGACATGACTGCAGTCGAAGTAACTGATTGGATTCATCAGGATTTATGGATAAATATAGCTGAGTATCATCAGCATAACAGTGGAAATTAATCCCATGCTGTCTGATAATTTTGCCTATCGGAAGCATATATATAGTAAAGAGAATTGGTCCAAGGACTGAACCCTGTGGTACTCCACAGGTGACCCTAGAGTTTGAGGAAGATTTATTATTAACATGAACAAATTGGAATCTGTCTGACAGATAAGATTTAAACCAGCCTAATGCTTTCCCCTTAATCCCTACAGTATGTTCAAGTCTTTGTAGGAGAATATTGTGATCAACTGTATCAAACGCAGCACTGAGATCTAACAGGACAAGTATAGACACAAGTCCATTATCTGAGGCCATGAGAATATCATTAGTGACCTTCACCAGAGCTGTTTCAGTGCTATGATGAGCTCTGAAGCCTGACTGAAACTCCTCAAGTAGGTCATTACTTTGTAAATGTTCACAAAGTTGATTAGCAACTACTTTCTCAAGAATTTTAGATAAGAAAAGAAGATTAGATATAGGTCTGTAATTTACTAACTCATCTTGATCAAGAGAAGGTTTCTTAAGTAAAGGTTTAATAACAGCTACTTTCAAAACCTGTGGTACATATCCATTTACTAAGGATAGATTAATCATGTCTAAAATAGTGCCACTGATCAAAGGGAATATGTCCTTAAACAACTTGGTTGGGATTGGGTCTAACATACAGGTAGAAGGTTTAGATGAAGCTAAAATTTTAGATAGCTCAGAAAGCTCTACTGCTTCTAAACAGTTCAAACACTGCGCAGATTCTAAAGATTCCTCCAATGCTGCCTCACTTACTGAGGACGAGGTAATCATGTTTGGGAGGATGCCAATTATTTTATTTTTAATGGCATCAATTTTATTTATGAAGAATCCCATAAAATCATTACTACTAAGAGCTAAGGGAATGGATGGATCAACAGAGCTGTGGCTCTGGGTAAGTTTGGCAACTGTACTAAAGAGAAATCTAGGATTATTTTTATTCTCTTCAATTAATGATGAAAAATATGCTGCTCTAACTCTGCGGAGGGTCTTGTTATACAACAATAGTCTGTCCCTCCAGATTAAGTAGGATTCCTCTTGGTGTGTAGAGCGCCATTTTCTCTCCAATTTCCTAACATTGTGCTTCAAGGAGCACAGCTCTGAATTAAACCAAGGAGCCAGCTTCCTGTGAATAATCACCTTCTTTTTCAAGGGAGCTACATTGTCTAATGCAGAACGCAATGAGGAAGTCACATTGTTAGCAAAGGTATCGATTTGTGAATGGGAAGAAACAGCAATGCTGCCATCTACAGGGCATTTCTGCAATACTGAGGATATTAAGAAGGGGACAGACTCTTTAAGTTTTGATACAGCATTATCCGATAAAAATCTACTATAATGGAACTCTCTTTTGGGGGTGGAGAATTCAGTTAGATTAAACTCAAATGTTATTAAAAAATGATCAGACAGGACAGGGTTGTGAGGAAATACTGTTAATTCTTCACAATCAATGCCATATGTCAGCACAAGGTCTAAAGTATGGAGCCGAGAGTGCGTCGGTTCATGCACATTTTGAGCAAAACCAATTGAATCTAGGATAGTTTTAAAGGCTACACTAAGGTTATCACATTCAGTGTCAACATGGATGTTAAAATCACCCACTATAATAACCTTATCAGTATTTAACAAGGGTTGTATACCAAATAATGTGCAAGGTAAACTCTGATTTGTGTTGTGCTATTATGTATTTTTTTAAGTTATTTAGTGCTTAATAAATAACTCTCGGTCTGTTAGGCATTGTCCGGTGAATATCAGCCCAAGCAGCTTATATTGGGACACTAGTTAAAAGAGTGAATTGAGCACTGGCATTCTTTTAAGTGCAAACTCTGCACACATATGGAATAAAGGAGTGACAACTTCTCTTCAAGATCAATAATTTATTACCAGAAATAGATGAACATCCAGAGAAAACCACTATAGAAGGCTGTTTTCTGAATTAACGCTATTTCAACCAACAAATCCTCTCTACTAGGCTAGTGAAACTTAACCAAAACTACTAAGCAAAATTAAGATAAAAAGAAGCTACAGCACTATGTACACACAAAAGAAAACAGTGATTCAGTGAATCCTGGTTCACTGCAGATCCATGTTAGAGTACTAAAGTTAATCTTAAAGAATATGGAATGAGATCAAATTAGCTTGACAAATGTAAACATTTGGTATTTGTTTCAACCCATTTACAATGCAAATCCTGAGTTAAGCAAGACATTATTCGAGAAAATAGCATTTTAAAGAATAATTGCTGAGGGAAAATTAATGCCTTTTGGACACTTAATTTTATTAATGCAAATTATTCCTCTAGAAAGCTAAGGGGCACTGTAGCGATCGGTCACTTAATGGGTTAATCCTAAAGTTATACAAAATACCATTAAAACGACATTAATGTTCCATATTAATGCAGTAATAACGCTCATCGCATAATAGAACGACGGCGGAGTGAAACAAAAACAAGCATTATGTTTAAAACGAACCGTAGTTGTGTTGACTCAGTGGTAGCACTAATGTTATCCTGGAAGATAATAGCGCTATGCTAGCGGACATTCGGAGCTAATTTAAAAATACTTAGAAGTTCTATTTGGTCATAAAAAGCGTAAAAACTTACGCTACATACACAAGTACACTCTCACAAACACCTACAGGTGCTTGGATTCAGGTGCTTACAGATTTCCTTCTAAACAGAAAACTCCTATTATTAAATTTAGCTGTCACTTCACACAGAAAAAAGAAAGAAAGGAACCAGGAAGTAAACACGAGCTACATTCTTAACCCAAGTAGTTCCGGACTGTACCTCTGGGTTTGAAAGGAGAAAAACTTGACTAAGATATTGTTGCTGGAGAGGACTGATTATTTATAGGGAATATTACTTCCCAGAGTGGAGGTGCTGTGTTCTCTCTTACCAGCTCCAGTTAGAAGCCTGGCAGCTGTGTTCTGGACCTACTGGAGGAGTTTCAGAGAGGACTGGTTGTGTCCAAGGTAGAGCTAGGTTGACATAAAAACATAAGCAGCTGTGTTTAGTTGTATAAAGCTGAGTATTTGTGTGGATGAAAGACACAAACACATAAGTTGTTAGTTTTCCCAGATATCTGGCTATGTGTGGACTAGGCCACATGCTTCTTCATATCCACTGTAAGACAGACTGCTACAGAAGCCCCTTTCCTGCCAACAGCATCTACAACAACTCTTTGAATAAACCTGCTTAATATGAGTTACAAACACATTTAATTTTCCTTTGGGATTAATAAATTCAGTTCAGTTTTCAATTCAGTTAGTTTTTATAGCGACAATTCACATCACATGCTAACTGCTATCACTTCCAGCACTTTCTGGCACAAAGTTGTGACATGTTGATTGAAAGTAACGTCAAAGATGCATTATATCTGCCTTGGACGTTCCCACTGGAGTTACACTCAAAAAGATCAGATACGAATTTGATTCAGGACCACATATGGAAGTGGCTCAAATATGACTTGAAAAGATCAGATTTGGACCAGATCTGAGCGTCCCCACTGGATCCAAAATGTCTGACTTGGTCACTTAAACTGGAAAAAAACATAGATTTGGGCTGCATTTGCCATCAGTGGGAACGAGGCCTAAGTTAGGCTTGGTCCCAGTGCAGGTATGGATCCTGCTAGTGTTGCCACCCCAATACTGTTTGTAGCGTTCATTGAAGGGAGTGTCAAGGTTTAGCCATGGAGAGGAGGGTCTCTGGTTTTGGAATCTGAGTGTCTCATGATATTCCAGATTATGTAATTATTTTAGGCATCCTCCTGTCAGGACCTTCAGTGTGCAATTTACAGTTGACTTTGAAGAGGAGGAGATTTAGTTCCCCTAAGACTGAGGCCCGTCCGTCCGTCTTCTTCCGCTTATCCGGGGTCGGGTCGCGGGGGTAGCAGCTTCAGTAGGGAGGCCCAGACGTCCCTCTCCCCAGCCACTTGGGCCAGCTCCTCAGGAGGAATCCCAAGGCGTTCCCAGGCCAGCCGGGAGACATAGTCCCGCCAGCGTGTCCTGGGTCTTCCCCTGGGTCTCCTCCCGGTGGGACGTGCCCGGAACACCTCTCCAGGGAGGCGTCCAGGAGGCATCCTGACCAGATGCCCGAGCCACCTCAACTGGCTCCTCTCGACGTGGAGGAGCAGCGGCTCTACTCTGAGTCCTCCCCGGATGACTGAGCTCCTCACCCTATCTCTAAGGGAGAGCCCAGACACACTACGGAGAAAACTCATTTCAGCCGCTTGTATCCGGGATCTCGTTCTTTCGGTCACGACCCAAAGCTCGTGACCATAGATGAGGGTAGGAACGTAGATCGACCGGTAAATCGAGAGCTTCGCCTTTTGGCTCAGCTCTCTCTTCACCACAACGGATCGGTACAGCGCCCGCTTCACAGCAGACGCTGCACCAATCCGCCTGTCGATCTCCCGCTCCATCTTCCCCTCATTCGTGAACAAGACCCCAAGATACTTGAACTCCTCCACTAGGGGCAGGACATCCTCCCCAACCCGGAGAAGGCACTCTACCCTTTTCCGGTTCAAGACCATGGTCTCGGATTTGGAGGCACTGATTTTCATCCCGGCCGCTTCGCACTCGGCTGCGAACCGCTCCAGTGAGAGCTGTAGATCACGCCCTGATGAAGCCAATAGGACCACGTCATCCGCGAATAGCAGAGACGCAATCCTAAGGCCACCAAAGCGGATCCCCTCAACACCTTGGCTGCGCCTAGAAATTCTGTCCATAAAAGTTATGAACAGAATCGGTGACAAAGGGCAGCCTTGGCGGAGTCCAACTCTCACCGGAAACGAGTCCGACTTACTGCCGGCAATGCGGACCAGACTCTGACACCGGTCGTACAGAGACCTGACAGCCCTTATTAAAGGGTCCGGTACTCCATACTCCCGGAGTACCCCCCACAGGATCCCCCGGGGGACACGGTCGAATGCCTTCTCCAGATCCACAAAGCACATGTAGACTGGTTGGGCAAACTCCCATGCCCCCTCAAGAATCCTGCTGAGGGTATAGAGCTGGTCCAGTGTTCCACGGCCAGGACGAAAACCACACTGCTCTTCCTGAATCCGAGATTCGACTATCCGACGGACCCTCCTTTCCAGAACCCCTGAATAGACCTTACCAGGGAGGCTTAAGAGTGTGATTCCTCTGTAGTTGGAACACACCCTCCGGTCCCCCTTTTTAAATAGGGGGACCACCACCCCAGTCTGCCAATCCAGGGGAACTGCCCCCGATGTCCACGCAATGTTGCAGAGCCGCGTTAACCAACACAGCCCCACAACATCCAGAGCCTTAAGGTACTCAGGGCGAATCTCATCCACCCCCGGAGCCTTGCCACCGAGGAGCTTTTTAACAACCTCGGCAACCTCAGCACCAGAGATGGGAGAACCCGACCCAGAGTCCTCAGGCTCTGCTTCCTCAATGGAAGACGTGTTGGTGGGATTAAGGAGGTCTTCGAAGTATTCCGCCCACCGACGCACGACGTCCCGAGTCGAGGTCAGCAGCACACCACCCCCACTGTAAACAGTGTTGGTACTGCACTGCTTCCCCCTCCTGAGACGCCGGATGGTGGACCTGAATCGCTTCGAAGCCGTACGGAAGTCTTTCTCCATGGCCTCTCCGAACTCTTCCCACGCCCGAGTTTTTGCCTCGGCGACCAGCCGAGCCGCCTGCCGCTTCGACTGCCGGTACACATCAGCTGCTTCCGGAGTCCCACAGGCCAAAAAAGCCCGGTAGGACTCCTTCTTCAGCTTGACGGCTTCCCTCACCGCTGGTGTCCACCAGCGGGTTCGAGGGTTGCCGCCACGACATGCACCGACAACCCTGCGGCCACAGCTCCGACTAGCCGCCTCAGCAATAGAGGCGTGGAACATGGTCCATTCAGACTCAATGTCCCCCGCCTCCCTCGGGACGTGTTTAAAGTTCTCCCGGAGGTGGGAGTTAAAGCTCCGCCTCACAGGGGACTCCGCCAGACGTTCCCAGCAAACCCTCACAGTACGTTTGGGCCTCCCCGGTCGGACCGGCTTCCTCCTCTGCCATCGGAGCCAACTCACCACCAGGTAGTGGTCGGTGGAGAGCTCCGCCCCTCTCTTCACCCGAGTGTCCAAGACATGCGGCCGCAGGTCAGATGAAACGACAACAAAGTCGATCATTGAACTGCGACCTAGGGTGTCCTGGTGCCAAGAGCACATATGGACACCCTTATGCTTGAACATGGTGTTTGTGATGGACAATCCATGACGAGCACAGACGTCCAACAACAAAACACCACTCGAGTTCAGATCAGGTGGGCCATTCCTCCCAACCACGCCCCTCCAGGTCCCACTGTCATTGCCCACATGAGCGTTGAAGTCCCCCAGCAAAACGAGGGAGTCCCCAGGAGGGGCACTCTCCAGTACCCCCTCCAAGGACTCCAAAAAGGGTGGGTAATCTGAACTGCTGTTTGGCGCATAAGCGCAAACAACAGTCAGAACCCGTCCCCCCACACGGATGCGGAGGGAGGCCACCCTCTCGTTCACCGGGGAAAACCCCAACGTGCAGGCACCGAGATGGGGGGCAACAAGTATGCCAACCCCAGCTCGGCGCCTCTCACCATGGGCAACTCCAGAGTGGAAGAATGTCCAGCCCCTCTCAAGGAGACTGGTTCCGGAGCCAGAGCGGTGCGTCGAGGTGAGTCCGACTATCTCTAGTCGGAACCTCTCAACCTCGCGCACAAGCTCAGGCTCCTTCCCCACCAGGGAAGACTGAGGCCATGTTTCTAAACTGGATAAGAGTTGATAAAATAATGATATGGATTGGAGCCTGGACTACAGGAATGCAAGCGCTGCATTGTGAAAGTGTGAAGAAAGATTTTAGGCAAAACCTAGACTTAAAGCTATAGATTTAGCAGTCCCTTTATGTTCTGAAGTTCATCTATGGACATGAGATATGGATAGTGACTGAATGAACAACATAAACATACTTGACTGAAACAACCTTTCTGGTAGGACATGGCTTTAGAAACAGTACGAGAAGCTCTATCATTTGAATGATCTTCAAATAGAATCATTTTGAAAGGAACCAGCTGAGGTGGGTTGGGTTTCTGAGCAGAAGGCTATGATGCCCCACTCCAAGTAAGAGTGGGCAGGACAGCAATTATGCCATTATGTGTCCCTCCTTGGTTGATAATGCCTTGGATCCCTTAGAACAAGCTGCAAAGTGTTCCTGGGGATAGGGAGGTCTATGCTACCCTCTCCAATGGGTGTAAAAAACATCTAAAAAAGAAATGTGTTTTCAAGACTTGTAATCTCTAATTTTATATGTGTTGACGATTTCTTTATTTAGCCTATATATTTATTAAGTAGAGCTCTGGTGACATATGTAGTTTTGTATGATGAATCTTAATGAAGCAAAGCACTCCGTTTTTTTTTTTGTTTTGTTTTTTTTTTTGTCATTTACCATGCCTGGCAGTACTTACAAACCAAACCACACTCTCTCAACACATGCAGAACTCATGTCAAGCCACAAAATCTTTTGAGTCCTTGTATCGAATACAATGTTGATAACTTTTACTGAAAAGCTTGTCCTCAGAGTAATAAATCAGTATGTAGTAACGGACATTGGTCTTGTAGCTGAATTTCAACATCATGTTGTATTTACGGCTTGAGCCCTTCAGAAGTTAATATGTAGGATTCTGTCCGCAGTAAAGGCATACTGTATGTGATGGTGTTGCCAGGAGTATTCCTACATCTCCATTCTTAGTAAAATAATCTAGAAATATCATGGGGAATAAGTGAATACTTTACCAAACCAGAAAAAAAGACATAACATTTGGGAAATGTAGACATTATAACACAATTTCTTCTGCATCTGATTTTTTAATTGTGATAAATAAATAAAAAGTGCATGAGCCTGCAAAATCCATTACAGTGATGGGAGGATTTACTGAAGATAAATTTTAGCCTATGAATATAAAACTGACGCTGGTAAATAAAAGATTTAAAGGCATAGTGTATTGTTATTCACTTTAAGTTGAGTAATTCACACACAAGATGTTTTATAATCTTAAGACTATTATTTTTGGGGAGGAAAAACTGTCTTTTGCTTAAATTTTAAACCTTTTCAAATTTTAATGTCACACATGACAGAGAAAGGCTGTGACAGAGGCAGGCCTGTCCTGGCTGCTCCACTTTGACCTTTTTTGTGAGCGGGAGATACATTCCACCTTTCATTCTCAGACACTTCGTTAAGTCAACATTCTCCCTCCCCTCAGACCAGTGTTATCATAAAGTGTCACTTGCTCCTGTCAGAGGCAGAGGAGATTGTTTTGCTTCTTCATGTGTGTGCCTGGGAGTTTTTCAGATTCTTTCCAGTTATCTTCCCAACTGGGCTGTAAGGAGTTGTGTGTCAGGGCATGCCCTGGTGTGATTGTACTCCTGCATAGAGAAGCTGCTTTGGCCTTACTTATAACCCAATACTACCACTCAGTGGACTGATGACAGAACGCAGCATGAAGAAGTTCTCCTCTGAGACTCCATTACGTGGTTGGAAGCAGCTGTTACCATATGTATTGCATTCAGCATTGCATCAAGTAATCCAGGTGGAACTGCTCACACTTAGGAATAACCCAGTTAATTTTGCAGCACAAAATAAATGATAACTGAAAAGATGTCCTCCTAGGTTTTCTTAGACTGTTGTACTTACTTTTTGATGTCTGATTTTAATCGTATACATTTGAGGCCAGCAGGTGATTATCTTAGTTTACCACTAAATGAGAACGACATAATTAACAGTTAATCAAAGTCAGATTAAATGTAATTAAATCATCCTACAAGTGGAGTGTTTTACATTCTTATGTTTAAGTTCTAATCTCTAAAAGGAGATTGGTAGCAATCCTCCAAGTCATAGTTATCTAATGTACTCGAAGGTAACTTATTTTATTGTTCCTCAGGGAGCTTTGGGGAGGTCCGGTTGACCTGATGAAGCCTGTTAAATTAAAAATTTACCTTTACCTTTTCCAAGACACAAACAATAAGCCTGGCCCAGTTGCCCTGTTTTCTTTATTCTTTGTCAATATCTATAATGCCTTGCAAAAAAAACATTAATGCCATTGAACTTTACCTTTTTCTCCTTGCAATTGCAAGTTTCACTGTCATCTAGTGGGATTTTATGGGATAGACCAAGGAAAAGTAGTTTATAATAATGAAAGTGAAAGAAAAGCTCAGGTATAACTGAAAGTATTTTAGTTTATACCTCAACAAGACTGAAAACGTTTGCTTATTGTTCATGGCAAAACAGCTCAGGGTCAGTCAGACTGTATCGAGAGAGTCTGCAAAGAGTAATCTTCAAGTTTTTCCTCACATTCTCCAACTGACTTACCGTAGGTCAGGGTTTTTAACAAATGAAAATACTTTGTTCTAAACCATTACATTGTATCTTTGGTGATGTGTTTAGGGTCAATGCTGAAGAACAGAATCCCCACAGGATAATGCAACCACTACCATGTTTTTTGCACTCTAAATGTAAAATTTGTGTTATAATGAGCTGTGATCACACTAAAGCTGCGATGTGACATCATACCATAGTCCATCTGAAATATTATCTTTAGTTCTTCACATCATAATTTATAGGTATTTTTATCTGAAATAATGAAATTTTGCTTATTGGTCCTTTAAATTTTTTTTAGGTGTTATGTGAAATCCAATAGACAATTATATTATAAATCCCATGAGCCAATTGTACAGTATTTACCTCCCCTTATTCATCCTCCAGCCTTCTCATCTATACATACAGACTTATTTTTGTCAGTGTAAAAATGCATTTTGCATTTGATCTGCAGTCTGCAAATTACTATTGCCCTCGGTTTTCTAGCTACCTGTTTAATAGAACAATTCAGAGGTGTACCTGCTTCTCCCTCCAGAGAGGCTTATTTGCATTAAGCACAACTAGTGCAATATCAAAGCCAATGGACTCTATTTTGATTCTGACCAGTAACAAGGTGACAGGACCCTATGTGCATATCACCTGACATTCCACAAGCATAATAATAAATAATATTGATAAAAATGAATAGCATCAATATGAGACCATCATAAACTCTCCTTTACATTATCTGATGACCATGTCACACGCAGATGAGATATCATACATATTAAGCTGTCACTGCTGCCAGGCTCTTTCAAGCACACAGGACCCAGATATACTGCCACCTTGATATTAAACCAATAAGATCTCTCCATGAAAGATTAGAGCAGTTGCAGAAGAACTTCATACATAGTTGGGAACACAGCGTATTCTTGATGCACCCTAGAAGACTGCAGTTCGCAGATTATCCATCTTCTGGTGGATTTTCAGAATGAAGGAGGCCTCACAGAACACTACCAAGATACATAGATAATTTTTTTTCACACGGGACTTTAAATTTGATACCACCTTAATTCTGGTTAAGTGCACAAAAACTATTGGTTTGAGCAAATTTTAAATATGATAACAATGTTGAATGAAATTTACACACTAAAGAAAGCTTACTTTTAAACTTGCTATTTCACCATGAATTCACCAGCATGTCTACTGGTCTCTGGGTGTAGAAGGTTAGGACACGAGAAATATTTGTACACATTTTAAGTTGATTAAATACTAGTTAGCTAAAAACACGAGACAGAGAGGGAACATGGTTTTAACTCAGATTCTATTAAATGAATCGTATTAAATTGGGGACTGGGTCAACAGATTCAAGAGCAGAAAATGTAACCTGCCAAGTTACTTGTAGCATCCCAAACCTGAATAGATGGATGTGTACCATATGGAAACAGAGTGGGAATAATAGATGCTCAGAGGAGAAGGAAGACAGCAAGAGATGATAGGGAGAGGAAGTCAAATTTACACAAAGGGGAAATTAGCAGGAGATGAGTGGGCCAGCGAATGGAGAAGATCAGTGGAATGAAAATAAAAAAAGTACATTTTGAAAACAGAAGATAGTTAAAACAATGATGTAGTAAAGAGAGAGATCAAGAGCTTTGGGCAGTAAAGTAAAAGAGGGAAGTACAAGAGCAGGGGAGAGGCCACAGTTTGCCTTCCTCCGATTCAGACGTGGAACAATGGTTGCCCATCATTCTGTCAGCACCTACAGGCGCAAAGGGAGTGAGAGGGTAGGAGTGACACAGCGCTAACATCAATGCTCTATTGTCAGTTCAAGAATCTCTGCTGAGCTAAATCTCATTCGGTTTCCTATTAAAACATTTCCAAGCTATGAGTAAGAACTTGAATCAGGGGACACGGCTGTATCTTAAAGCAAGTAAACAGCATGATTATGATGATGCATGTGGGACACATGTGAATTCTTTGTCCTAACGTGACTGCGGCCAACATGTGCAAAACAGCATCTAGCATGAGGTTTTGCAGAAACACACACACACAGACACACACATACACAAGTCTGCATGCATGAGCAGTGAAAAATTAAGTCCCTAATCATTTCCATTTCCTTACAACAACCACAAGCTCTTTTTGGTTTTATTTTTTTTTTTTATTATTGACTGTTCACTGAAATGAACATTGAGTGAGAGGTGTATGACCACACCTGATGTACACCAGTGTCAGCTACTGTATGCATTCACTTTTTATCCATAGCAATAATTTCACAAGATATAAGAATAAAATGTAAGTAAAGTAACACAACCAAACATTTGTTTGCAAATGAAGTAAGTTCCAAAAATGACGATGAAACCTAGCAAGAAACAGGGAGTTAATTCAGCACTTGTAAAAAAAAAAAAACATGGATTGAATAAAACAACAATCTTAAGCACTCAACAACAGAAAAAAAAGGGATAAAAGGGATCGACAAAAAAATACTTAACCTCCATTTCCACTTCCAGAGTCACACTGTCCAGTAACAAATATGATCAACCACTAATAATAATAATAATAATAATAATAATAATAATAATAATAATAATAATAATAATAATAATAATAATAATAATAATAATGTATTATACATATATAATGTATTTGTATAGCACACTTTTAAATCTTGCAACTTCCATGGGTGCTTCGCAGTTCTAAAATAAATTAGGTTTAAAAGAATCTAGAATAGCAAATCCTAAAATAATCAAGATTAAAAACATAAATCTAAAATAATAGTATTAAAATATGGCCAACAATTGCAGTTAAGAATAAGGAAATCATAGAGGAAGTCTTATTTGTTGAGGGCAGACAAATGAGTCTTTACGCTGCTTTTGAAACTTGTAAGGGAGTCTGCCATCCTGAGTGATTCACGCAGTTGATTCTACAGCCGAGGCCAATGATGGGTGCAACCTCCTCTTCCTCACTGCAAGCCCTCTTCGGACAGCAAATTGGCAACCATAATTCAAGTGCCCAGGGATATGCGTTGCTCTGGTAGACAGAAAATTATCGCTACATTACTACAAAAATCTGGTGGCAGCTTTAGCAAGGGAAGTGAGGGAGTCCCTCCTTTTCGTCTCTTTTTCTAAGACACGATAGTGGTGTTGTCCATCCCGATCAGAACATGCTGATCCATCAGATCCCTGCAGAAATGTCTCAGAGCTAGCCAAACCACTAACTTACTTTGGGAAGTTGATTTGGTTTGCTTTAACTGGATTAATATACAAATCCCTCTCACCACTGCTGCCTTGCATATGCCCCCCCCCCCCCCCCCCTCCAACACCCATTTAGTGAGGCATCTGTGGACACCACTGTGTGAAAGGTCACCCTGCCTATTGGAGACGCTTGGTACAACAGACCGGGCTCGCTCCATGGGTAAAGGGCTGACATGCAGGCGGCTGTTTCGTTAGCTTCCTGTGGAGTCCGGCACCGAACCGGACTCATCTTTAATAACCCGAATGGTACAACTGCGATAATAGAAGCCATCATCCCCCTCAACTGTAATGTAGTCACGAATCGCAGTTTGCTTCCCAACTGAAGCTAAACCAGTGAAACATGGTCACACTGTGTTCTGAGAGATGACAGGAACCATATTTTCAGCCCGAGAAAGGAAAACTGCTTAGGGTCAGTGAGCTTTCCTGAAAATGTGCCAGAAGGAAATCCTAGAAACCTGTTTAATATTAGATTTAAATGAGCAGGAAACAACAAAGTCCTGCCTTTTTCGACCCCTTAGAGCAAGAATCCAAGCTGGAGCCTATCTTGGTTGAGTTTGCCTGTTCTCCTGCTCCCCCCAGGTATCATGGCTTCCTCCCTATCAAAAACTATACATTACAGGTGACCTGTTCACAGATTACCTGGCCTCATACCCCTTGGTTACAGGAGACAGTCCTGGAGATAGGTGCCAGATACCTACAAGCCCTCAAGGAACTAATGAGTAACTCAACTGTATGCAACTCTTTTGCAACTGGAAACCACAGTTGCTATATCCCACCTTATGGTGACTTCAGCCATATTGACTATGTAGACTATGTCACCAAGTGGTTAAACCGCTCCCTGTGTTCTTCAGTATGCTGTCTTACAGACATACTGTTTGTAGCCACTGGGAGTTTTTTTTCTGAGTTGTTTCCCCAATCTCCTAATTATACATCCCATGAAAGGGCTCGATGTTCCATGATGCTTCCTTCTTGTAATCCTTTGCCTTCTGCTGCCTGAGGCAGTCACTCATCAGTTCATCCTGGGGAGACATTGACTCAACACCGAAGCATGTGACTCATTTTGAGAAAAGCCTTCGAACATCAGTTTTTTTTCCTCCTTTTTACTCTTTTCGTCTATGTTCTTACTTCCATGCCGAAGAAATTAACATTAGGCAACTGAACCAAACTGTACAGATCAACTTTCAACGTACAAGAAAGGAGGGGCGCATGCAGCCACTTTTATAACTTCATCCACAGCTGAATCAATATTCTTCTTATTAGCTCTGACAAAATAATAACACAGATTACCAGAGCAGTGCAAGCGTAAGTACTGGTTTATTTGAGTTCAGCCCACTACTTGTGAAAACAAGGCTTCTCTGTGACCCACTAATGTCCCAATGTTATTAGTCAGACTACATCCCAGGTTTGCATACATACACTCAGCTCATGTCTACGTGGAGGTGTGTGACTTGTGCTGTATTTGAAAATAAAGTTAATGTGGTTCGGTTAGCGGGAGAAATAAGGAGACATATAAGAAGGAAGAAAGAGCGTTGCCTTGGTTAATGTTCTGTTAAAATATACTACGCTTAAATTGTTTTGATATCCACAGTAAAATAAACATCTACAAATGACAAGGGTGCATGTGGAGATTAAGAATAAGGACAGTCATTGTTAAACTTCTAAATGTTAAGATGTACATAAAGTTTGCCTTGTACCAGGAATGTGAAGAGACAAAGTAAATAAAATAAAACATACTGTATGTGTGTTTGTCATGCAACCATCCATTTGTTTTGTCTGAGCTGATGCTGAGCCAGCTGAAAAATCTGAAGGCTGTTTTTTGGCCTTTGTTTTTGAGGTTTCAGTCTACGAAGATATACAAAAGCCACATGTAGAAAACCATCTAACATAGTGTCAAAAATTCCCCGAACCTCAATGTCCCCACATTCCCTTAACTTTCATCCTCACCAGCAATGGGACTTCTCTTTGATTGCATATCAGCTTGTTATGTGGGCAGTTTCACAAACAAACGGGATGTACTTAAAAGCTCTCTACCGGCTCACCATTGAATATGCTGTTTAAAGTCCATGTTTTCTAGGAAAATGTTTCCTTCTTATTAAAGCATTTAATTTAGCAGCAATCAAAGAAGTGTGAAAATCTTTGCAAATTCATTGCCATGGGGATTGGTGCTGAAGAAATGCTGTTTAGTTTAAAATATCTTGAAGTCATGACGGCTTTGCATCACTTTATGCCAACAAATTAAGCATGGAACTGAGACGCTTTGATATAACAGCGCATGTTGGCATTTCAAATTTAGTGATAAATGACATTGCAGTTTTCATTTGCGAAACACCTTATAGCTAAATTGGGCTTGTAGCTCTCTCCTGTGGCCAGAGATGAGATGCCAGGTGTGACGGATAGGACAGATTTTGATAGGTGTGCGTTTTTATTAGTAGAGGGGAGCTAAAGACTGTGTCTGACAGTTTTCTGGAGCTGAACGGGAAACAAAACTGAAACTTCCTCTTTTGTCATTCTGTGTCCAACACTCTGTCCTAGATGATTGAAAACTCGTAGTTTACTTCTAAAATTCTGACAGCTTTAAGGTAAACAAGCTCCTATAGCCAGTCAAGGTTTTCACGTTCTTGAGGATAAAAATGTATGCGTCCAAAATCAATGATTTTTTTTTCCATACAAGTTAACATTGATTTCCAGACCTCAGAGCAACTTGTTGGTCTCATCAATAGGAAGTCCATAAGGGTCTGTGAGGTATGCCAGTTTTGATGTTATAATTTTTGTGATTTTGGTCTTGTGTTGTACGATCTTTTAGGATTTTGTAGAGTTTCTTTATCATATTCAGTTAATTCCTTTGCTTAAAATGTTTTTGTGGTTTTGTTCAGTGCTTTATTATTTCATATGGATTTCTATTCTGCTTTGACTTGCACTGATATTTATAGATCTTAGCTCCTAGTGTCCAACTGTTTTGTTTTGTTTTTTAGCTCTCGGTTCACAATCTGTTTTATCTGAGTTTCTGTGTATTCCCAAGTTTGTATTTCTTTCAATGTTAACCTCTGCTGATTATTATTTTGGATCCTGCTGGTTTTAGTTTTTGTAAATTATTGAATTTTCTTTAAAGCTTGTTTTAATGTTGTTGTTTTTTTCCACTTTCCTACCTCCCTGCATTTGGTCCTTACTCCATACCATTCCATGATATTTAAATCCTATTTACCAAGATCAAGCTTCTGTAGAACGCCCAGAGCTGCCAAAGCAAACCGCTGCCTCGCCCGGGGGATTTCGGACAGTTAATATTTAAAGCTTTAACGTAGATAGTTTACCTCTGCCATGATGGGAGGGAGGAGAACATGTAAGTAGTTTAAAAGATTTTTAGCTTCAGTGATATTATTTTTATGGCTTTGATTGCGTGTTTACTACCAGGCTGGGGGCTGCTCTGCCAATGGAGGGCGGGTGAGACTTGACTGTGTTTGAGCTCCTTTCACCAGCCACCTCTGCGAAAGCACCTTCCTGCTAATCCCTGGTGATTTACACAGAAAGACGGGCCGGTAGCAGGGGAAGGCTGACAGCCACTGACTTGACTTCACTCTGCTGAGCTTATTGTTTATTTCAACTTTAAGTTATTTTAACTTTTTGTTCTCTGTCAATTTTGTCTTCAGAGTACACCTGGTCTGGCGTTCTGTTAGCTGTGACACCATCCAGGGGAGACAGATCAACCGCTATTACCATATAACGTAGAAAGGATTCCTGGATCAATGTGTGCTTCTGTGCTTTTTGTGTCTCTGATCTGTCTCCTCTAACCCCCAGTCGATCAAGGCAGGTGACCATTGACACTGAGCCTGGTTCAGCTGGAGGTTTTTCTCCCTGTTAAAGGGGAGTTTTCCTCTCCACTGTCACTTCATGCATGCTCAGTATGAGGAATTGCTGCAAATCCATCAACAATGCAGACGACTGTCCACCGTGGCTCTACACTCTTTTAGGAGGAGTGAATGCTGCTTGTCAACCTATTGGGGTTCGTTAGATAGGAAACCTTTCAAACAATCTGTATGATTTGATTAAACTTTTATTTAGATCCACGTTTTGTTGTTGCTAAGGTTGATGCATAGTTTTCACATTCTTTACAAAACTGTCATGTATTTAGCTTCATTTGTACCTATTTCTGTTGAAGAAAATAATTCCCGTTATCCTGCCATTGCCATATTTCACAATGGAGATGGTGCGTTCAGTGTGATGTGCAGCTCCAGTGTCATTTAACACATAGTACTTTAAATGCAGGGCAAAACAAATTCAACTTTGGTCTGATTTTTGCAAAAACAATTTCACGTGTGCTTTGTCCCCCTTTTTTCTCCCACTTCACAATTATAGACTACTCTTTTCTTTGTTTTTGTTTTTTTTTGCATTAAATCCGATCAAAATAAATTACATTTTGTGCTTTCAACATGACAAATTATGACAAAGTTCTGGACACTTTAATCCTTTGGTAAGGTACTGAAGATTTTAAAGTAATGAGGCAGTTATCCTTTAGATTTAGCTTACCTGTAACCACATTTCTGCATGTACAAATTAAAATCATCATTACCATGACGATTTTGAACAAGCACAAAAGCTTGAACCATTTGCTTATTCCTCTTGACCGTTTTCTTATTCGGAACATAGCTCAGAAAATAAGGCGACAAAATTAAGAACTAAAACAGTAGGAATAAATGTCTGTCTTTTACTGGGTTACGTGTAAAATGACCTTGCAGCTCTATATGTTTAATTCAAGATATCGAAGCCAGCCTTTCTGCCCTGGGGAGGTTGTATCTCTACTATCTGATAGAGAGGCTGTTGGACAGGAGAGGATTTTCATAGTCACATGCCCTGTAAATGTCACTCTGCCTCTTGCGAGGAGGGAATAAAAATTAGGGACCAAAAACAGTTTCAAACCAACGATAATGTTATCCACGGGCAATCCAGTGCGACTACTTTCAGATTCAAATTGAATTCCACTGCCTCTTAACCCAGAAGCTGTGTCAAAGGCAGAGATTAAACTGTAAAGCTTTGCGGCTCAAACCAACATGGCCCCTCACTGCAGGGTCACAGGAATATTCCAGTAATTTGCAAAGTTTGTGGAAGTGGAGACAAGAAAAACTGGTAGTGGGGTCAGTTCCCAGGCAAGCTCCTGAGGAAGAGCAATGTTCCAAAGCACGTTGAGGTTGGACAGCCTGATCCTGGTTAATGTTGGTCATAATTACATCAAGCAGCAATCAAACTGAGCAGGAACCTCGGTAAGATAACCCAGCAAAGTGCTGGCTAGGGAAGCGTTTGGGTTTTCCTTTTGGAAACATTGAGGGTTGATTAGGTTTCTGTTTGTGGAGATGTCTTATTAGCAATGGGGAAAAATCAAAGCTAATATTTCTATATGATTTATTACCCTTCTCGAGTCTTTTTGGCACGATCAAGCGGTTGGTGGTTTGTGTAAATTACAACTAACTACTTGAGACTATCCAGAGTATTTTCAGATTCTCTATTAAAGCATATATGCTTTAACATCCCACATTCTTTGCAGAGGCACATTGGGTAAAACTGGATAAACTTACTATGCAGAAAAAAACATGCAGAAAAATGATAAAGTTTTTAAGAAGGATTTATCCATTTATATTCATGAATTAATCTGCCGGTGCCCTCACTGTGTGTTTAAGTGCAGTTATATACATCTCAACTTGGCTATGCATTGAACCATAGAGACAATAATCAGAGGTGTTAATGATTAGATTTAGAACACCACTTTTTTAGCGAATGGTTTTGAACTGAAACAAACACAGAGAATGACACACTTGCTTTTTTAAAGAATCAGTAGTGGCTTGTATTCTGCTGCTCTTAGTAATATTAGACCAATTTCAAAACTGCCTTTTATATCTAAGATTCTGAAGAAGATTGTGTTTATTAAATTAAACCAGCTGTCACTTTCCCTTGTCCTGACCACACCCTCTGTTAATTAACCCCCTCTGCTCATCCCCTCACTCGGCTGTGGCCCTTAGGGTCTCTTGGCACCGCCCACTTTGGTGGATTTTTTTAAAAATTTCCGGAGAGTGGGGTTATGCTAGTACATCGGGGTCAGTTCCACTTTGAATGAAGTCACCCTGCTCTACATCTCTGAGCTCTTACAGCCCTAAGTGTCACCTTGTTCTCTTAGGTCAACTGATGTTTTGCTCTTGTTAGTACCAAGAAGTAGACATTAGCTTGGAGGAGCCTCGGCCTTCCCTGTTGCCAGTGCTAAGCTCTGAAATGATCTGGTGTTGTAACATAAGGCTGGCATCCTCCCTGGGCATTTTTAAATATTTTTCAAAAACACATCTTTCCACGTGGCCTTTTAATACTAAGTGAGGTATTAGTTTTTAATGTTGATCTCATGTTGTTTTGTCAGTTTTATGGCAATGTATTTTGTTTATTAATTAATTTTGAATTGTATTGGTTCCACATGTGTTATTTAGATTGTGCTTTCACCTGTACAGCACTTTAGCTTCTGTGTTTGTTTTTAAGTACTTTATAAATTTCTTTGGATTGGAAAATTGGATTGGTGGAACAAACCCACACAGTTTGGCAGAGTTTATCCAAACAGCAGGGCTTCTACTAAGCCTGCAAGGCACTGTGGGTGTCTGTGGCCTCCTGCCCTCAGGGCACCGGCCTATCACTCTCCCTGCAGGGTCTGACCGGCCTCCGAAACCCAAGGGCAGGTGTTCCTATCTGCCATTTCCAGTCATCACTTTCTCTCCCGTGTATTATTGATGGGCTTCACAGCCCCACAGAGCTCTCTGACATTCACTGCACAACCAATGATCTTTCTAAGAATTCATTGGCAAAGATTTATTCCAAAGGCATTGCCAGACATTCTCATTATCTCACTCAATATGTATATATAGTTTGTATAGACCTGTATGTATTTTGCATAGAAAGATTACATTTTAATATACAGAACCCCAAAAACATGCACTAACAATTTCACATTTTGTAACTTACAAATTTCAATGTGTTTCATTGTCATTTTATTAATAGACCAGCACAATAAAGTGCATGACTGTGAAGTGGAAGAAAAATTCAACATGTTTTTCTTTTTTTTAATAAATAAGACAATAGCATATAGTGCTGTTCATTTGTGTTCTGCCCCATTTACCCCAATACCATTAAAATGTAGTGCAAAAATGACATTTAGAAGTCACTTAAATAAGTAGAGCTTGCTTTTAAATCAACATTCATATCAAAAGTTAATAAGATTAGTAAATGAACAGCATCATGAAGACCATAGAACACAGCAGATAATGTTTAAAGCAGAGGTAAAGTTATAAAACTGTAGCCAAAACTCTGAAAATCTCACAGAGCACTGTTCTTCCACGGGAAAGCTGCAGACCTAAAAAGACATGACCATCTACCTAAACTGACAGGTGGGGCAAGAAAAGCAAAAATCAGAAACTGCCAAAAGTTGAATGGCTACTCTGGAGGAGCTGCAATGATCATGTCATGATTTAGGTTTTTGTTAGTTTATTTTGGACTTTTTTGGACTTGAATCAGCCACTATCCAATCAGCTCAGTCACCAGTCACTTAGCCCAGATCAACTTCCACCTGTTGCCAGTAATTATTGTCAACTCTGGTCAGCTGTTCACCTACCTACATATACCTGCCTCAGTCATTCACTCATGGCCAGAACGTCTCACCTCATCTTGTTTTGTCTAGTGTGATGTGCCCTGCCTCTACCAGTTCCTATGTGCTCAGCCAGCTGGACTCTTCTGATGAAAGTTGCCTGTATCTGTGTGCTGCACAAGTCTGCCTGTTTCCGCGTGAATTCCAGCCACTCGCTCTGCCCGTTCTGGTGGCTCCCTGGTTCACATCGCCTGTTCTGGTCTATGACTACCAGAAGATGCAGTTATGGTCTCCTGCTCATCCCTGCCTGCCTGCACCTTCAGCCATTACTCAGCTGTCTAGTCTGGTTCTGCTTGCCTGCCTCACCTGCCATTACTCATCATTTTTATTAAACCTCTTTATTAAACCTATTAAAACTGTGTGTGTGGCTGAATATCGGGTTCATCAGCATCAGCCGTTACAGATCCACAGTTTAAAGTGTAAGGCCCCACCCCCAGAAAAATTTGAAAGATGCCACCAAAGTGGGTGGTTCCAAGAGACACCGATGAGCGGTTTGGAGTTTTAAGTTTTTAAGCTCTTTGCTGCAGCAGTCAGGATGAGGGAAAATTACCTGTTGAAACACCAGGGCAACATCTGGTGGTTTTGCCACAGAACTGTTTTTTGTGTTGGAGGCTTTTTCACCCTCCAAATGCAAGGTTGAGGGGATGAAAGCATGTATCTGTAATGTTACAGCCATAGGCTGTTTGTTTAAGTTGCTCGGCTGCTCTGTGCCAGAGGTCACTCCCTGCTCCCTGTGCTGAACAAGCTATTAGTTCTCTGTGTTTACACCTGCGGCAGCTTTAATTATTGAGAGCTGCTGCACCTGGGAGGAGCTCTATATATTCCTGGCTCTCCCAGTGTGTAAGCGCCAGAATATCTACAGCCATCCCTGTTAGTAGACCTTCCATTGTCTGCCTTTCTGTGTGTGACTCGGATTGCTCTGTGGATTCCTGCCTGTTTGTTGCACCCCTGTCGATCTCTCTTGTATGGTCCCTTAATTCTGGACATCGAACCTTGCAATTATTCTGACCAAGCCTCTCTGCCTAGTCCCTTGTTACATCTGCATGTGCGTGCATGTTTGTGGATCAAGACCCTCAGATTCCCTCTCTGGTACCTCCACCTGCCTCTGCTCATATGTGTATGGGACCCTGGACTGTTTCCTGGATAACCCTAAAGCTACTAACCGTCACTGGCTCATTGCTTCTCCTGCCAAGATCACCCAGTAAGCTGCTCAGACCCACAACTTGGATTCAGTGCCACCCCCAGATTCAAGAAAGGTTAGTGGCTATCTCTCAGTGTACACAATAGTGCACTATGTCCTGCCGACACTAACCTGTTCCTTTCGTTTTATACTAGTTCCGTATTACGAGCCTGCTGGTTTCCAGCCCACCTCCATCATTGGCTTTAATAAAACTCTTAAACTGCTCCTTGTGTCTTGGCTGAATTATCAAGTCCAAACTTTGAATTAAACTGCAATAGCCACCATTCAACCCTAAGAGGGCAGCCCTAAAGCAGTTTTAAGACAAATATTGCGGAACTAGTAAAAATGCAAAAGATTACACAGTAACATTAAAGTAGCACCCTCAAGGCCTTGTTTATACAGTTTATCGGCTAAAATGTTGATTTTTTTTTTTTTTTTTTTTTTTTTTTTTTTTTTTTTTTTTTTTTTGCAGGGTGAGTTACACTGTAAGTGGGATAATTTACTGACAGGACATCAATTGAATTTATTGTTTAATGGTTAAAATGTGCCCTGCGACAGACTGGCGACCTGTCCAGGGTGTACCCCGCCTCTCGCCCAGGATGGATGGATGGTTAAAATGTCAGGAATGACACACTACAGACTGTTTTGTAATCTATTTTTTATACTTGCAATTAATATGGCCGAAGTTATTGGCCTTTTGGTCAGGTCATCCTTGTTTAAAAAAAAAAAAGATTTGTAATGAATTATTTCTAGGTAATAGAAATTTAACCAAAAAGTTTTTTTTAACAAAACTTATAATTTTATTGCTTCTTTCATGTTGTTTAAATAGCAGGGGAATCAAGTGGAAAGCATGAGTGTGATGACAAGACAACAGGTGAATGCATGCACGATTCAACTGTAAAGCTAAAAGTAAAGAAATGCATTAACATGAAAACATCTGATAAGTATAAACATGGAGATGTGAACCTATATAGTAAACCCAAATAACAAAAAACATAAAATTATGGCAAGACGTATAGAAGAAACTATAACAGGTTTGTTCGTACAGTGCGTGGTGTCCGATCAAACAACAAACACACGAACAAATTTCACAAAGGAAAAATTAGATGTCAGAGGGGAAATCTCGCAAAACCTCTCAGATCAAAAGTGAGTTGAGCGTAAATAAGCACGGCAGACAAGAAAGAATAAATGTTATAAAAAGACCAGGATTCTCTTTCAGTGTCCCTTCAGTTTGCCCAGAATTTGGGAAAAACATTCCTATTTCTTCCTGGAAACTGAAATTCTCCAGTTTGATCAGTCTGGGGCATTTTAAGCACATGTTAAAAAAAATCAGGGGGGAAAATGACATGTTAAGCCTGTTCTTGTTTTTACATTTCGTTTTTAGCTATTCTTTTTAAATTCCAAGATAATGTTTCATGTTCAATGTGTTGCTATTTTATGTAACTGTTGTCTTGTGTCTAATACAGGTGTCTCTGTGAATGAGACACGAGTTTCAACGAGACTACCTGTTTAAAGAAAAGTAGATAAGAAAATTAAAAGATAATAAAATAAAAATTCTAAAAAGAACTACTGGAGATGATTACAATCAGATATTGCTTTTAACCACAGAATTGTAAAACATAAATAAAAATTGCCAAACCAAAGCGATAGAACCTTTAATTTTCGTTGCACAACCTTTTGAAGCAGCTACACCAAATAGGAGTGAGTTTTGTCACTCTCATTGAGTTCTCTGCAACTTTCCGCAGGTATTTTGGCCCCCTCCTCATAAAAAAACTGCTCTAGCTGCCTTGGGTTTTAAAGGTGCCTTCTTCAGACTCTATTTCAGTTCTACTTATTACCTCTCAGACCAAGCTTTCTGACATTTGGCACATGTTGCTCCATTAAACGTTTACAGTTTTTAAATATTTATCGTGCCCTGCACAAATTCAAGACTCCCCAGTGCCAATGTGTCAAAGCAGCCCCAGAACAGCACCAAACCACTTGCATGTTTCACAGCAGCTACCGGGTTTTCTTGGCATCTCAGCCAGCCTACATCCAGATTAGTGTGTAGCTATGAAAGAGATTTGTAAATGCATTTGCTACTCATGCAAGATTTAAATTTTCTTCTTGTTGTCCTTATATTTTTTCATCAGCACAAATAGAATAATTACACCTAATATTGTAGAAAGCCTTCTCACTTCACACTTGTTCTTAACAACTGCCTGAAATATGGGGGGGTTGTGGTTGATTACTTATATAGTTATTAATAATTAAGATTCATCTTCTATCTTAATAGGACCAAATCAAAACTGCCTTTTAAACTGATGTTACAGAAATCAACAGAGCAATAAAAGCCCCTGAGTTTTCCTTGCTTTCCTTGTCACTAGGAACTTGCCTGACAATTCTTGGATGTTGTTCCACAACTTGAGCAGCTGGAAATAATAATAAAAGTCTTGTGATGCTCTGTTCAAAATTCCTTAGAATTTTTATTTACGGGTCATCAACTTCTACAACTGTAATAAAGAACAAACAAAAACAGCACCTACAGCTTGCACTGGGGGGGGTTTGCAGCAGAGCACAAAGACACAGGGATGAAGATCAGCTCCTCCAAATCTGAAGTCATAGTTTTCGACTGGAAAAAGGTGATTTGCCCTGTCCAGGTTGGGAGGGAGTTTTTGCCTCAAGTGGAGGAGTTTGTGTATCTCAGCGTCTGAGATCAGCTGAGGTGGCTCGGGCATTTGTTCCAAATATCCCCTGGAGGCAAGTGTTCCAGGCATGTCCCACTGGGAGGAGGCAAAGGACACGCTGGGGAAATTGTCCTTCGGCTGGCCTGAGAATGTCTCAGGCTTCCCTCCGTAGGAGCTGGAGGAGGTGTCTGGGTGTCTCTGCTGTGTCTGCTGCCCCAGAGTCCCAGTCTCAGGTAAGCAGAAGACTACGAGTACAAACAAAAACAGTCAAGTCTCCAAGTACAGTATTTTACTGCTCGGTGCTTACATAACTTTGGAATGAATTTGATTATGCTGTGCAAATGTTTGATGTGATCAAATGTTTTCTATTAAGTAAGTCACTTTTGAACTGCCAAAATCCAGACAATATAAAGTTTGTTATTCCCCAAATCAATTTTATTATGGTTATCTGTTCTATCTGTTATTTGGTAACATTTATCACTTATAGTGCTATAGGCTGGGCATTGTGCACCACTCCCAATATACCCCAGAATGAGATATTATGTAGACAGAGTGTCCAACAGCAAAAGGGACTTCCTGGAGAGAGACCGTTCACATTAAATGACCACTCTCCATACCTGCTAGAAAACCCACTAGGCTACCATCTCATACACCTAAATCATACAATTTTCAAAGGTTTCTGTAGGTAAATCGTAAAATTTTAATACTATATACTGATCCATCAGGGTCTGTGCCTGGTGTGCAATCTGACAGGCACACAACTGAAGATGCACCTCTTCACTCGATGCTCTGACTGGCAATGTGTTTGCTACATTTAAACAAACATTTCTGATTGGAGGAAACAAAATAGGTTATTTCTGACAAGAATTGATTCACCGATCCAAAATTTTATTGTGTATTAATTTTTTTTATTTATTTGCGGTGCAGTACCATTCATAACTTCTCATATTATAACGGTCTGATTAGACGCAGGTCGTAGCAGCTGTTACACCGTGAGATATTCTGACTAAATATCTGACACTGTAAGATATTGATTGCAAGTTATCTTCGGACACAAAATGACCGACCAAAGATTTCTCAGATTTTTCCACAGTCCCCGACTTTTGTCTGCGCCGGCCAAAAGTCGAACATTGTGTACTGAGCATTAACTGATTAAGCCTTTTTTGATGATTAATATGTGTTGTTAGCAGAAACGCACAAAAGTCAACTAAATGCATTTTTTTACTCTTCTCACCAACTGTTGTTGCAAGGTTGCAAACTGAAGCATAGCTCCAACTGCTTGGCAATTAAATGAAAATATGGATGGAGAAAAAGCCAAGTGAGATGTGAAGACATCAGGACCAGACCTAGCAGTAGAGGAGACGTCTGGCTTTTGAAAAGAATAGTAAAATACAAAGAAGATCTGTCACATTTCAGGTGAGCAAATGTCCTCTTTTTGCCAGACATGTCCGCTTTTTACATTCTGTCCTAGCAATGTGTTTTATAACAGCATCTGATTTCCTCAAATTTACAAGTAAACTGAACAGGTTTACATCGTATGGCTTGGAAGAGGAGCTTAACAGGAGGATCTGACAAAAAACCGAGGAGAAACTACAAGATTGATTACTGGAATTACAATCAGGTGAGTCTAATCAATGGAATGTGTTGCAAAAGTATGGTCCCCCAGACCATACTTATTAGTCTGGGGGACCAATAAGTATGCTTGCATTATATTTTAGGATTTTTATGCATAATTGTTTTATATTAATAAAGTATGTGCTTGTGTGTAAAATGGGTAAAAGATCAAGATGCACAAATATTTCTGCAACTGCAATTCGCTCAGCAAGCCTGTTTATTCTTGAAGGAATGGTTGTAAAAATTCACTGTGGGTCACAAATGGAAAACGTTGATTTGAAACCTACTTTCTTTACTAATTTTATTCACAGGGCTTTTATTAAGTTTTGGGCAAACCCTTAGTTTAGCAACTTGAGTATATCCAGAGACTTCTAAGAAAAACAGAAGTTTATACTTTGATCTGCTTGTGCTAAAAAATTCTACAGGTTATATATCTTTTTGAAAGAATATCATCTTGCAAATGCATGTATGTAAAATAAAGTTAAACTCCATCACAAAGAAGAGTAAGCTTGGGAGCAAATAACTGGCAGGGATACTATAAACCTTCCCTTTTAAAAGCCATAAATCAATGAGAGTAGACGTTCTCTTTAAATAAATACCGGATTTAGGAAAAGAAAGTGGGAGTTTGCGCTGAGTGTGAGGCAGGAGGGATCAAAATCTGGGCAGAACATATGCCGTTAAATTGTAACTACAATGACATATGTGAAGGTTTAAAATCGCCCACATGATGATAGTTGTCTGTAGAACAATGAAGCAAGTACAAAAAGGTAAATACTATAGGTCTTGTTAATGGTATGCATTTCTATATACAGTAAGGCGTTACAGCTTGTAAATAACTCTACTCTTTAACAATAATTTAGGAGTAAGTCACCTGCAAAGCTTTTAACTGGGACTTCCCTTCACTGGCTTTCACTGATTCTCCGATTTCACTTTAAAGACATGATGCCAACTTATAGAGCCCTCCATGGTGACCCCAAGACCCAAGTCCAGTCTGAGGTCAGCCAGTCAGACATTAATTGTGGTCTTAAAAACTTGCTTTAGGAAGTTCGGTGAACACTTGTTTGAAGCAGTAGAACCCAGAATATGGAAGGCCCTACCCTTACTACCCTTACTCTTTGCCAGAAGAGACATTTCTGATGGTGTCAAAAACCATCAACAGAAGATATTTCTTTTTGAACATGACAATGGGGTGATAAGGTGAGGTACCTAGAAGGTCCTCTGTGGCATTCAAGTTGTGTTTTGAAAGCCCCATAAATATGCATTTTACTAATAAAACGTCGAAAAATAATTTAATGGCCAGGCAACCTGTCGAAGGAGTTCCTCTTTACATACTTTTATTTTGTGACAAACTGTATCCAAAAAAAAAGGTTAAAAAACATAACTGGATTTCTGTTCTGAAGCTGAAAACGTTTTCTTTCCCATCCAAGAAGCTTTCTCAATTCAAAATGGCTGGAGAATTGTGGAGTCCCAAAACCTGCCGGAAAGGACTTGTTAGATCTTGGATTCACATGCAGATTCACCTGGAACTGATTTACCCTCACAATGGAGAGTTGTTAGGCTGTAAAAACTACACTACTGAATGACAACACTACATATGAGACCTTGAAAAGAGATCCAAGCAGCACTTAAAAAAAGAAGATGACAGACTACCTCCAACAACTTGAATGAACAACAAAATCCACTAGGAAGGAACAAAACTCAGACCCATTGTCAGCAGCATTAACTTGGTAACTTACAACATTACTAAGCATCTTGCTGGTATCTTAGCCCCTCTGGTGGGAAACACATCACATAGACAACGCCACAGATTTGGCAAACAAAGTCAAAGATCTAAAGATGGCGCCAGGAGAAACTCTTGTATCTTTTGATGTCACTTCACTTTTCACTTGAATACCCACATCAGAGGCGATAGAAACAGTCTGGAAACATCTTCAACAAGATGATAACCTGAACAACAGGACTAATTTCACTCCAGACCAGATCTGTACCCTACTGTACATTTTGTCTTTTCCATAACCTATTTCAAGTTCAGTGATCACTTTTACAGACAGATGTATCGTTGTGCTATGGGATGCCCAGTGTCACAGATTGTGGCCGGTCTTTACTTGGAAGAAATGGAAAAGAGAGCCTTGGACTCTTTCAGAGAAACACCACCAAGCCACTGGTTCAGATATGTGGACGACACGTGGGTTTCACCAGACACATCAACTCAGTGGACAACAACATGAAGTTTACCAGAGAGGATGCCATTTCTGGACTGCTTGGTGAGTATGGAAAAAGATGGATCCCAGTACATTTTACACAGGAGAGGACTCAGCTGTCCACCTGCACCTAAAGGATAAAAGACACTCTTTTGAGGACCAAAATTTTCACATTTTGGACTGAGAAGAGAAGTGAAGGAAGCCATTTACATAAAGCAAGAAAAAAAAACTTAAACAGAGGAGGAGGGCTCAGGTTTCAACTTTCAAAAACTTACAACACAACGATAGGTTTTATTCCTGCTAAGTTTCACCCCAATTCACACCTCCATGCATGTGACTTCAACATTTCTCCTGTGAGCCAGGCAAACGATGAGCCTAACCACTCTCCAGTGTGAGGGCCGATCAGTTCCAAGTTAATCTACATGCGGATCTGAGCCCTAACTAGGCCTCGCCGGCAGGTTTATAAAGTTTAGAACTCAACACTACTCCAGACATTTAGAATTGAGAAAGCTTCCTGGATGGGAAGCAAAATGTCTTCAGCTTCAAAACAGAAGTCCAGAAGTTGTTATATTTCTTTTACCTTTTATTTGGATTGTTCATGACTTGGATGACGGAGAATCTTCACCAACAAACTTAAATGTACTTTGCTTGGATTTTATCTGCAGTTTGTTCACTTATGTTCTCTTAAATATCTGGGGCTTTCAAAGACCATCTGTAGTCATTTGTGATAAAATTACACACAAGTGTACACTGTTTACCAAGTGAGTGACTTCTGAAGGCAATTAGTTGCACTAGATTTTATTCAGCGTATCAGAGTAAGACTGGGGGGTTAGTAAGACTGCACACCACACCTTTGGTATAGTAACCATGAATAACTTTTCTTCGACCTCACAATCATGCACTGCTACAAGTTTGTTTATTTAATAAATTCTTAATAGAATACACTGATGCTTGCCTTTGTAACAAGAATGTGTAAAAGGTTAACAAATATAAATGCTGTACTTCTGCAAGGGAATGTAGTTCAAGCTTCCACGCAGAAAATAAGTGAGGTTTTTTTTGTTTATTTTGTTATTTTTAATATCTGGTATCATTTCTGATGGCTTTGCAAACCAACGCTAGGTTTTCAAAACCCCACCTTACTTAAGCAGCAGGGATTTGTAGAGTGTTGTGGATCTTAACTTTTACGACTAGAAAACAAAATGAACATCATGTTAATTAAAGTGGAGGCTTAATGGAAAGGCCTGAATAATACTGCTACTTTTACAAATAATTAATAACCACTCATTCAGTAATTTAGTGTAATGCTACTTTTATTGTCCATTAGAACTTTTAACCGTCTCACCGAAGTAACTTAAAACTTTTCCACTGCCACGACCTCTTCCAGATCCCACAGTACTCTGTAACAAGCCATAAAAGTTTAGCTCTTAAAAATTAAAGATAGCTTTTTGGACAATGTAAAACCTATCAGAAAATATCTAAAGAGACAAAGGACATAAGGACGGATAGAAAACAGAAGAAAGTTTCTCGCTCTCTCTCTCCTCCTCATGTGGTTGTTCTTACTCAGAGCTTGTGCCCTACGCTCTATCAAAAATATCATTTGTAAATAGGGGGAAAGGATTGAGTCTAGGCAGCAAGTAAAGGCTTGCAGACTTCAGCTCGCTGCCGCCAAGCTCAGCTAATGCCTGTCTTTCTGCTTCCTGCTGCTGCTTACGGGCAGAGAGCCTGGAGACTGGAGTTGTCAGGGCCCTGCCTGAGACGCCAGGATCTCTTCCTTTCTTTTGCCCACCCACAATTTCTTTGGCTCCTGCTATCCTCTCCACCATGTCCCATGATGCTGCCCCAACATCCCCAGCCAGCAGGCCAGTACGGCTCCTTCAACCAATGTTTTGACAAGTGCTTTAGACATAATGTCACAGGGAACCTCCAGCCTGCCAAAATGCTAACTAACCATAACACTAATTAGTCAGTGGGAGAATGGGCTTGGAAATGCTAGCCTTAACAGTGAGCAGCGCTGGTGGCAGCCATTGTGGAAAGACTTGGCTCTGATCCTGATTGACAGAGGGGAAAGAGACCATGAAGAAAGAGAGAGGAGGGAAGATATATGGCTGGCCAAAGAGGAATTTCAAGGAATTCATTCCCCCAGTTTACAGACAGGCAGTTGGACGGCAAGGCTTTGACAAGGTGGGTTGGGTTTCTTATAATCTGTCCCCAGTGTGCTCCCGTCTCACTTATCTCTGGGGCCGTCAGTGTCAGCAAAAGTAACCTCTCCTAAAACTGTTTAATGGTTTCATCACCCATGTTGCGGAGAGATTTTTATAAGAAAAACAAAGTTCTTCCTCGGGTTACTTAGAGGCACCTTTTTTTTATAATCCACCCGGATCTTTTTGAGCCGAAATGTTAGACCTGTCAAAGAAGATAGATACTGTAGCAAAATGTTTTAATTTCAAGCAGCATCTTGATGAATGACCATTTATTTATGCAAGTTGGATGGCTTTCAGCACTCAAGACTGAAATAATACAAAGTTAAAAAAAGCAAGAAATTAAATGTTAGAGCTAGAAAACAGAAACAGTTTTAAAGTATGAAACATGAAAAAAATCACAAATAGCATTCCTTTTAATTTTAAAATAATTTTTGATTTAGAAAGCAATAAAAAAATATTTTTAAAGGCTTTGAATTACATCTATTAAAAGGAAAGCACTATCTTAAGTCGGTGAAGATGTAACATTAGCAATGAACCATATGAAAATCTTTCATGGTAATTACAGAAGAGATTTTTATGTATTTATTTATAACAAAAAAATGAATGGATGTGTGACCACTCAATGGCAAAACAGAAGAATTACACAGCAACTCCTTTTTCCATGAATATCTTCTATGGAAGAAACGTGTTTGATCTTTAATATGGAAAATAAGATGGAAAATAAGATGGACTTTCACAGACTCACCAAAAACAGTCTCTCCAATGAAGACGCTTTTTTGCTCCAGGATTGTGCAGTAATAGGAATCCTGGATTTAAGGGAAAGAATGTCCCAAAGCTGAGTTAAAGCCAGGGCACGGACAAATCGTCTCAAAGACGGAGACAGCTGTCAAACCATCAAAGTGACTGTAGCTGTTGGTTGTAAGCATAAAGTTTACCAGCAAACAAGATGCTTTATTTTAAGTTTTTTGTCCATGGTCAGTACAAAACCTTTATTGATGTTTACAGATTGTGTTCAATCAATAACTTCTTTCTCCGAACAATCCTTTTGCAATTTTAGCCTTGATATTTGCGTCAGCCGCGACAACTGTTTTTTCTGTGGTTGAGCCAAATAAAGAAGAAAATGTTTATGACCCCAGCTATACTAATTGTTTATCACTATTTTAGTTTATTTTATATCCCCTACATGTGTGGCTCTAGCATTGTTGTGAGAAACTGTGGTTAGAGCCAAAGTTGTCAGGTTTTCTATTTCAAATCAAAGTTTTTTTTGCTACAGACAGTTCTTGACCCTTGTGGTGACTTACAGGTAAAAAGGGATCCAAGCATAGCACTTTTAAAGTCCTTCCACAGGGTGCTGATATAATATGTCTCTAAGCTACTGTTGATATTTCTTTTGGCTTCTTTTTCTCATTATTAAGTCATTGTATATATCCTAACTTGGTGAACGTCATCAAAAGAGATTTGGTCCAAAATGTTCTTCACAGGAAATGTGTGTTTTGCCTTCTTTGGCTTATTACACATATTGAAGGAAAACAGATGGAAAAAAAAAACATGCAGCCATTGATTTCTAAAATAGTTGTCACAAAATTGGACAAAAACTAAACAAGCAATAATTTTGCATTAAGATGTCTCATGAAAATGTATACAGGTCAGTCTGCTCTGTTAGCTCATCCAAAGTTAATTACATGACACTCAGCAGTTTCTGAACTCTTAGAATTAGTCATATGGGCAGGACTTGTAAGACCCAGCTGAGAATGGTGGATATGATAGAACCTGAAACTATGCAAAATGTCTGAATTACAGAACACAAGCTCGAGCAAGAGCTATTACGTGTTTAATGTTTAAAGCTAGGACAGCTTTGTGATAATGGTGTGGTTAAACATCATGCAACCGCTGCCGGAGTTTATTGTGGATGAAACCAGCTGGCTTCCCAAGATGAGTCAGAGCTTATTTGCCTCTTTGACATCCGTTAGTGTATCTCTGAGACTGACACTTTCAACAGAAGTACCAACACATGAACTGCATTGAGCCAACATGAAAGGTGCCTGTGTAACTCCAGAGCAAAGGAAGACCAGCTATGCGTGTTCAGAAACAAAAGGGACACTGATTTTTATGAGCATAAATAAGACCTTGTGCAGTCATGAAACATGAATAGACTGTATGAATCTATTATTTTGTTCATCCTCATGTTACTTTCGCACTTAGCCAACAAACTAAATTCATTGTGCATTTCTTCGCATCATCCTTGAACAGAACTAGTTTAGTTTTTTTTCCTTTCATATTCCAGACTTGTTCACTGATGAACATTAAGTCTAGAAAATGCTCTGGTTTCAAATTACCCAAGATTAGATACATTTGTCATAAGGTATTTGAATGCCGAAAAGCAGAAGTCTAATAATTAAAATGCACCCCTCAACAGGAGAGCGTCCGCATGAGGTCCATCACTTGTCAGTGCCACAATCTGTTGCTTACATGGCCCCTTGGTCCTGATTACACAGGACAATGGGTGTTTACGAGATCTGAGTTACAGACCATGAGTCTTAAGGGGAACGGTAATTGGAAGCACTGAATAACTGTAATGCATCAGACAGAGGACCCGAAATTTCAGCTGAGCACAGCAGGCGTTTTACAAGATTTCTTTAAAACATTTTGCTGGTGGGAAACATTAACCAGCTGGAGGCAAAGTCAGGAACCACAGAAAGGGAAATAAACTGGTTAGTGGCTACTGAGGCTTCAATGAGTAGCATAAAACTAAGAAAATATGCTACTAACCTTTTCAGAAGCTAGATGGCTTTGGTTCTGAAGAGTGGTCCGTTAGGCTCTGGAGGGATACGTCTGTCCTCTGCCAGGGGATTTATGATGACACAACAGGCAGTGTCTGGGAGGGAGCTTGCAGCTTTATTGTTCGTAGCAGACAGAACTGCTAAAGCTTGAGAAAAATCTGTGAAGCAGGCTTGGGTCATATACAGAGAGACAAAGAAGTGCAGACAAATCCATGAGTTAGACAAGAGGCATTGATCGTTACTTCAGTCACGGTCCAGAACTCTGAAGCCAATGAGATATCCAACAAGGGCAAGGCGAGATGGAGAAATTCAAGAAACTTAAAAATGGTTGCAATCAGGCAGGAAAGGAATGTCAGAAATCTACCAATGCAATGGCTTTCAATAATCTGGCACCAGTTGTTGTATTTCTTGGTACATTGCTGCCATCAAGTGGAGTGGAGTGTGCATCGGAATACTGAATTGCTTCATAATAATACATATTAAAACAAAGCAAAAATAAAATTGTTTTTCTTTGTGTATTTGTCTTTTTAAGTTATCTAAAACAATAGGGATCCAAAATAGTCTTCGTCCAAAAGGTCTTGTATGTCCAGTTGTAGCTTATTGTCTTGTAAATTACACACCAGCTCAGTTCTCTGTACTGTAGTGCAAAACAATAAAACATATTGCACTGTTCTTGAAAACATGGTTCCCTAATTTAAATAATATATCGTTTAACTTTTGATGACCAAACTGTAATCGCTACAATTGTTTCATCTTTGCTGTTGCGTCCCGTTTTCCATTTCTTTGAATGTTTAAAAAGCCACCTGCCAGTTCTTTCTTCTTTCTCTTTCTGCAATCTTTCTTTAATCTGTTGTGCACTATTATATCAGTTTGACAGTTTTTTTTGTTTGCTTGGTAAATAGTTTTGCATATTTGCCAGTTAAATTCCCTTTATTCCTACATGGCGGCAGCTGTCTGTGTAGACTGCATATAAAGGCGGTTGTTAAAGGAAACCGACTTGGTTGAGCTGCCCCAGGCCGAGGCTCACAGGTGCATCAGATGATCTTGATTGCAGAGTACAAACTCTCTCAGCCATGCGTTTCTCTCTTCATCACAAATAGAAGCAATTCTAATCAATGTGGTAATTTTCTACTGGCTCCATGGTGCAGCGGTACAATGGACAGATCTCATCTGTTGGCTGTCAGAAATATGGATCTATTTTTGATGGCTGATGGGATAAATGGTATGAATTTCTAAAGACCAGATCAACCAGAGAGGAAGTCAGACAAGCAGATCCGGAACATTTAAAAAAAATAGTAGAAGCTGTCTGGATACAGAAAACATCTTGCACGCATCCAGTGTGGATTGCGTGGACATCCATACTGGACAATGTGGACATTTTGTGATAGTTGATGGAGCAGACAGGAAAGGTAGTCAGTGTGAAGCAAGCTTGAGAGAGCAAGCAGATAGCTGGGCCAGAATCCTAACAATAACATATTTTGTCGTGTCTCTAACAACACGTTATATAAGGTGAGGGGTTAGTTTCATAGTAAATGGGGTTAATGGATCAGCTTGCAAAGTTCTCCATGGTTGTTCTCAAGATTCTGTTCAGTCTCACACTTGATCATTTATCAGCTAAAATTCCCCAAAGTGATGTAAGCTGTCAGTTTTCATGAGTCCTGCAAAATGTCAGACATGTCATGATGGCTCACTTTCAAATTGCACTGATAATCCCAGGATGTACGTGGGTATGAGGTCACATCTTGACAAACCAAACAGTAGGCAGAGTGGCATCACTTTTTTAGAGCTTAGAAACCGCCCACTGTTTCTCTTGTTTTGTTTTTTATAATTTACACCATATGATGATAGATTTTAAAGATTAAACACATGGCTATAGGTCATCCCCACAGTACTAGATAATGGGTGGAGTAATAACAAAGAAGAAACTAAAAAGAGCCTAAAAGATGAAAAGGATTAAAGGATTAATGTGTCCAAACCCATTGTCTGGTTTGAGCTTGGACCAGTAAACAATGCTCTCAGAGGACCAAATGTATACCTTCATGTGTGCGTGAAACACAGTTGCAAGAGGAAAAGATAAAAGAATTGTTTCGTTGTTTGAGCCGGCACTAAACGTTCAGAATCACTGCACATAGTTATCTTGAACTTCACAATTACATCATCCTGCTCAGATCCACATCGCATTTACTGTTTGGCTCCCCAAGCATATGTTTTTGACCCATCTGCAAATTAGATCCAGAACCTAGCTGATCACTCCCTGGGAAACACAAGTTAGTCGAAAAAATAAACTCCCCTCAATGGCCTCAGAACATTCTTGTGGCTCTTGTTTTATAAGGATGAAAGAAAAGTCTGAAATAATTTGTTGGTTCTGAGTTGTTACTTCCTCAGAAACTGAAATTATAGTATGTGTGTTGGAAATATGTTTGGAAGAAAAATTGCAAGCAGATAGTCAGTATTTTCCCCGCAGACATTCAGGTCTAGATGAGTCTTAGATCAGAAAAGCAGAACATGACATCTCAACTATGTTAGCAAGATGGTGAAATGTGATTAGACAACTGCTTGAGGGCAGCACTGACAACATTTTAACAATGCCAATATGACAAAAATAATCAATAACTGATAGCTTGCTAAATACAGGGGAACATGAGGTAACAAGCCAAAACAGAGTAGAATAAAAAATAAAAAAAACAAGGACATTTCTCAAAACCATTCAATCAAAACCTCATGGTAACTTTCTAAAGTCAGGCTAAAGGATAACTGAAGGCTTCTTTTACCCCTCTTTCAAACCATCTGTTCTGTCTGTCCAAAATCTGGACATAATTGTTGTTAAAAGTGTCACCTTTGTTCTTGAGGTGTAAGTGGACTGCTGAATCTTTCCCCGAGCGGCTGGCTCTTCTGTGCTGTGATGTGCAGTCATGTAGCTGTTGTTTAGTTTCTTCAATGTAGTTGCTCCCTTCCTCTGGAGAGGAGGGGAAACGTCTTCAACTATGGAAAACAAGTCCAGTTGCTTTGTTTTTTATTTTTTTTGGAATGATCATGACCTGGATGACTGGGAATCTTCACCAGCATATTTCTCCAAAGTAGGAGTCTGAGCAGTCCTGTGAAGTAGTGTGAGATCTTTTCTTCACATTTGTGAACCATCCCGTCTTTCTTCTGTTTATCTACAGACTGTGACTTTGCTTTGATGAAGTTAGGTATGGTAATGTTAATTGATTTTACCTCTTCTGATAACCACATCAATCATATGTTTAAAACTTGTTTGTTCCACTTTAAGAATGGCTCCAGGCGTTGTGCTTCTCTCACCCTCACTGATGCTAAAAAGCTGGTCTGTGCCTACCCCCATTTACACTACCCTTGTTAAACCGAGCCGAGCCGAGACCAGTCCGAGCTTGGATCAGTTAACCAAGCCGAGACGACCGTTTACACACCACGCTATCCTGGTTCCTTGGTTGCTCCTCGTCTCCTAGTGACGATCTGCGGTACTACCGCCCTCTGGGATTGAAGGCGGGACCGAGCAAATCAAAACGGGGCGCCTGTAACATTCAGAAGATTATGGTTGGGCAGAGTCAGCTTTTGGGACGTGGATAAGACAAACGAACGTCTAATAAGGATTTACAGACGCAGGAAACATTGACAGATGCTGAGGTTCATCACACTGCTAAGCAGAATCATCTCTGGAAATCGTGTGGCACGGTGAGGAGGCTAGTATTATTATGAATGTCTGAATGGAGTGTGAATGGAGTGTGAATCGGGACGTGCAGCCAGACACATCGGAAAAACCGCGAACAGTCAGCTGACTGTAAGGGGATGACGCGGTCTGCTCATGCGCTCTTCGTTATCAGATAACCGGGACAGAAAAAAACAGCCCGAGACCACACCAGGAACTGGTCTGCAGTTAGCGCGGTCCGGTTATGTCTAGCTCGGTTCAAAGTCTCGGTTCAGTCTGCTTACCGTTTACACTCAAGAGTTATCTTGAGTTACCGAGCTCGGACTGGTCTCGGCTCTGTTAAAAAAGGGTAGTGTAAATGGGGTATTTGTCTCCTCCTGGTTTGATTTCTGTAATGCCTTGTTCATGCAAAGAACTGTACTGCAAGGATGCTCATAAAGGTTTGCAGAGTAAAAAGCTTCACTCCATTACTCCATACACTTCACTGGCCCCCAATTACCAAAGGAATCCATGACACAATTGCTCTCACCGCCCACCTTAAGGTATTTTTGAGCATTGCCATGAATACACTGGAGATCCACACACCCCACTTATCCATCCACTCCCTCCGCTCACATAACACCAACCTCCGCCATCCACCTTGCATTTCATTTCCGACAATAAGTGACGGGGCCTTCTCCGCAGCTGTCCCTCACCTTATGAACTCTCTCTCCAACCACTGGAGAGCTCCAGACATTTGCTGTTTTTAAAAAGCCCTAAAGACTTTCCTTTTTGAACAAACAATTCCCAATGATCCACGGGTTTTTTGTATTTTTTGTACTGTTTTATTTTTTTCATCCCATACCACTTTGAGATATTTTTTCTGTAAAGTGCTTTACAAATAAAATGCATTATTATTATTATTACTTGTCTACATTGACTGCTGCAAAAGTGATGCAGTAAATAGAAATTCTATTTCTGTTATTTCAGGTATACTTTTTTGCGTATGGTGCAGCGTACCAACAAATTTCTCTGCAGCTGTATTCACAAAACCATGTATATTGGTTAACAGATGCACAACGTTCATATGTGACCTAGCTGCAATTTAATGATCCCTGGGGAAAAAATTCATATACTGCACAGAAAAAGACCCACACAATCAGCCCCACGTAACATAGGCCTAATGTCTTTTGGCCTGCTTCAAATCCAAGAGGCCAACAGATGCCTCGCTGTGTGTTTCTCTGTAAATACAGTTCATATAGCTTCGGATTTATGAGGCTGTTCCAAGCAGCCACCTCTGACTTCTATTCCCAGAGTACTCTCCTCCGCTGTCTATCAGCAGTTCAGTTTAGTGAATCGTTTTCATAACTGATGCACAAGCAGAAAAGCTGTGTCTTAGCCTGTGCAGAGAAAATAACACTTTTAATGGTTTTGCATCAAACTGCTGTGTTGGAGGGGCAAGGATATCTCCAAAACAATACCACAAGGTTATACTGACTCCAGGTACAGTTATGTCACTTTTGAAGCCACTAGACAGCATTCATTTGTCAAAATGAACTATGTCTCTCATCTAGGGAGTTAATAAAGGTGGCAGACTGTAGTAAACATGAACAGCCTGGTCCCACTTACAGTGCAAAAGTGGCACCAAAACATCCCTGCTTACTGTCATTAAGGTTAATGAAAACAAATATCAGGCAAAATGAAGGTTGGACCAAATAAGTGGAAGACCTGTTCAGCTTGGTCACAGTCCCTCCAAAACAACTATGATATCTAACAAGTTTTTTTGGTAGATTAGAATCTTGTTGGAGATTAAAGGTTATTATAAAAAAGAAATATGGTGCAACATTACCCAAATGACCGTTGTTTGTGAAAAACTGACCTTAACACATTTCTCATCTCAAATAAAAATGATAAGCAGAGAAACACGCTCGTTACCCTGTTAGATATACCAGTTCAGTTGCTTAACACAAGTGAATCAGTTCATTATTTGACAGAAGCTCAGTGCGTTTAGGCAAGTGTAGCGTATATGACCAAAAATCCAAATGGGGATATAATGACGTTGAGCCTGGCATGGTTGAAGATGCCAAACAGGCCGCTCTGAGCATTCAGACACTGCTGTTCCACTGGGATTTTCAGGCACAACTTTCTCTCAGGTTTACATAGATTAGTCCAAATAAGAGAAAATGTCAAGTGACTTAAAGTTTTGTGGATGAGGATCCACAAAACTTTAAGTGACTGAGTTGAGTGTTCTCCAACGATCACCTCTGTCACCAGAGCTTAGTCCAAATCTGCAGCAACTGCATGACGGTGCCACATTAATATGGATCAAAATCACAGAGAAGTTTCTTTAATACCTTATTGAATCAATGCCACAAATAATTAAAGCAGTTCAGAAGGTAAAAGCAGGTTCAAGCCCTGTACTAGAAAGGTGTAGATACTGAAGTAAGGTGACTAGTGATTGTATGCCAGATGAGCAAATTTGATCATATGGACACTCGGTCTGCTTTAGTGTCTACCATGACAACAAGCCTTTCTTTGAAAAACAAAATTGTAGGACTTTGACATGCTTCCAAATGATCTCATTTTAGTAACATGATATTTTTGAAGTATCTTCATACTAATGTGCATGTACTATAACTTATTTAAAAAGGCATTTCTCCAGAAGTTGAAAGAAATATGAGTGTTGTCCTTTGCTTCACATCACTGATCTGCCTTCATGCGTTTTTTTATTTATTGAAGTAAATACTTTCTAACTTCCGACGTGATCTTAAATCTCTTGTGATATTCTTCTTTTGTAGTTCAGAAGGTGCTGTGCAGCAAAAGACTGATTGATCTGGGCTCTGTCTTCCAGGAGAGTCTCCTGGGTTTGCTGTGTTCTCTGATGCTGGCTGGATTTAAAAGTAAAGGAGGCCAACACCAGTCTTCAGAGGGATTTTATGTCTTGTGGATGGGTGTGAGGGATCCTGCGGGGCCACACTGACCCTCTCGCTCCCTCCAAGTGATTCACTGTTTGGCCGTCCACACCTCCTACTCACTCCTTTCTTTTTCTCCTGATCTCTTGCCATATTTCTCCCATTGGTGGGAAGTTCATTCCACATACTTCTCCACAGTAATTTTACTTTCAAAGTGTCTGTCTACAAAAACATGTGTTCACACACCCGAATATCACAAAATCGCGTCAAGAGCGCTTTCATAACCACGTGCTCTGAACAGCACGTTTTTTTTTTTATCCGCAAATTAAAAGAGAAAATAATCTAAATATTATTTTCCCATTATACGCAGTGAAAAAAACCTAATGAGCCATGCTAGAAAATGACAGTCTTAATTCTGTTTTCTTAATCTTGCCAGCAGCTGGAATGCAAAAATCAACCCCAAGTCACCTCAATTTCTCCCCTCAAAGCATGAGAAGAGTTTTGCAGACTTACTGGAAATTACTGGTTGAATTAAAAACCCATTTAATCTGAAAACATAGAAACCGTGAAAGGAGCAAAATATTAGCACAAAAGCTCTCTTTGGGCTTATAACTGCTCCTACAAGCAGCACGAGCTTATGTTGCTTTATTGTCTCAGTAAAATAGCTCTTTTTTTTATGGCACAGCTTTTCTATTATTACAGTTTTTTTTTAAATGAGAGGAGATACAATCACATTGTTACTCCTAAAACTTTTTTTGGGTGTTCTGGTTACTTTTATTTTCTCAGCAGCACATTTCCCAGTACACATTCTAGGCACTCGTCCAAACTGACAAATCTGTTTGTATATCTAATTGCTCACCATGTATTAATTTGGCTGCCACACCATCATACATGCTGACCCATCTTCACCCGCAGTGAGACATATTTCTACACTACTCATGCTGACCCACCCATATAACCCCCTACCTTACCTGCAGCATAAGCACACACATATATGCACTGTGCAGATCATGATTAACTGTGTAACTATGTGGTATTTTATTAGGTTACAAAGTCAGGTTACTTACATACTTACTAATATAACTTGTAGTTAACTTTATTAGATAACTGTGGTTAACTTAATTGTTGCCGTGAGCAGGGTTCCATCAGGTAGTTTTTTTGTTTGTTTGTTTTTTGCAAAAATGTGCAAAGCAATACTTTAAAGTACATTACTTTCAGATTTTTGCATTTTAGAGATCCCATATTTTCTCACACAAGAATCACCCTCTCAGACCCAAACACAAATTCAAAAAACACCCCTGACCCTCATGACATAAACCAGATCCACAGCAACAATGTGTTTCATAAGGAAGCGGAATGGCTGGAGGAGGATGAAAAGTAAAACCTCTTTTTTTTATCTGCAGGGAGCACAGCAGCTGTTGCAACAAGGCACATAATGAATCCATGTGCCTGAAATTAATAAGAACAACAAACACCAGCAAAATTCTGCAATTTTCTCATTAAGGCTACTGTGCTGTTAGCCCTGAGGCCTGCATTTTCAAATTTACACTGGAGGTCTAATAATAAAACATTCTCTGTTCATTTTAGCTCATACCCCCATTGCACTTATGGAAAGAATCTTTTATTATATAATTTGCACTGTTTCCATATTCTTTATCTCTTTTACTTTAACCAGCTGAAAATATTGCTTCAAAAAGTAATGTGTGGTTTGAAGAGAGCAGTAAGATAACGCCAGACAAGGGCTACAAAAGCACATCCTCTGTTTGAACTCTTACCAGACACTGAAAAGGTTCGTAAGGCAAAATTATTTAAAAAATATATTGATACCACTTGAAAATTTCCCACATTATCCACATTATAATCACAAACTTCATTCTGTTTAATTTGTCAATTTGTTTAATTTAGTTCAGCCAATTCAGCTTTATTGTCAGTTGTGGTATATGACAGGGTTAGGGTTAAAATATCAATCCTTACGGACCCATGGTGCAACAACCAACATTTCAAATACAAAAAGGCAATCAAGCAGCCAGAGTTAACACAAAACGGTGCACAATTATGAACTTGAAAGAAGGCCAAAATATAGATTACCAGTCTTTAAAAATTAAAATCTTATATAAGCAGCACAACTCAGAAATCAGGGCCTAAGAAAAATAAAATTGTCTTCAGAATCATCTAATAAGTAAATATAGCCCACATGTGTAATTGATTCTCAGATTATATATGCTGCTGTTCTGTGAAGACTTTAGAAACTTGGAAGAGAACATTGGCGAACAAACAGCCTTATGAAGACCAAGGAACATATTTTAATCAAGTTAGTTCATTAAACAATTCCCCAAACATTGAATAGCATGGCTCAGTTATTCTGATAGGGTAAAATTATAGCACAGCTGTTTCTACCACAGACAGACCCAGTATGGAAAGTGTTATTTGGAGGCAGTCAACAGGTACACCATGAATCTGAAGGAGCTGCAGAGATCTACAGCTCAGGTGGGATGATCTGTTGACAGGACAGCCATTAACGTTCCACAAATCTGTCACTTATGGAGGAGGAGCAAGAAAAAAAATCTGCTGAAAGAAGCCATACAAATTAATTTGCAGTTTCTCATAAGCTGTACAGGACAGAGCATAAATGTAGAAGAAGATGCTCAGGTCAGACGAAGTGGTGCAGTGTGATGCAGAAAACATTTCACATGAATCTTAAAGGGATCCCTGATTAGTTGAACATGTTGGCCTTAATATGTTGTAATTTTCCTATTAACTTAAAAATTACTGTTTTAACTCACATTTACATTAAGAAATTGTATATACTTTGTCATATTTTTCATCCATGGAGGTTGCCAATTTTTTCACCTGCGCAATGCATGCTGGGTTGATGATGTGGGTAGGTTCTACTGGACTGGAACCTCCAGAGTTCACATAGGAAGGCTAACATTATCCAAGTTTTTTTATTTATATTTATATTTTTAATTTTTTTATTATTTTATTTTTTTATCGTATTGCATTTGACTGGTTTAAATATAAACAATGCCACACTGTGTCACTATTGGTTATTGAAGGAGCTAACAGGTGGGCGTCACCCTTGTTAGCTAAAACAAACTGCCGTGGCGACTATTTTTATCCATAAAGCGACTAAACCCCGCCGCCTTGCGAGCGAAAGACGGGAGCGAAAGCGAGAGACAGGCAACACTTGAAGTTTTTTTTTGAAAAACAAAGGTTCTGCAACAGGTGGCCCCAAGAATGTGAAATCACACCATCCTCATTCCAACGGACCTTATTCCAACATGAATCTGTGCTTAGAACTGAAAATTAAAAATGTGGTTCTGTAAATTATTGAATCAGATGACTGATTGACTGAATGGATGAAAGTTTTATTTGTTAAACAAATTATGTAGAGTATGTTTACATTTTCTTTCAACTTCACAATTATGTGTTACTTAGTGTTCTATCATAAAATCCATACATTGGAGTTTGAGCTTGGATGTTGTTTGGGGGTTATACTCTGACCCACATGCAGAATTTATCAAAGGAGGAAAAGTGAAAGAATGCTTCAAGATTTATTTACTCAGGTGCATATTGAGGCGGGTTTCTGAGTCCGAGGTGGAGTTAGATGATGAGAGGGTGAGGAACAAAGCTACTTATGGTTCTAAGAGTTGAAGACAGGAGTCGGGAAGGCAATGAAATTCTGGAGTATGTTGTTGATACAGGAAGTGCTGTGAAGATCAGTTCCAGGAGCAAAGACGATAAACGTTTGAGATTCAGATGGAGTATAGACATAAACTCATAAATGGCAAAGTCGGAGAATGGGCAGGCAGATAGTGGCAGGGTAAGATGGAGCTGGAGTGCATGGGCCGTGGAGTAAATTACCATAGAATGCTGCACTGAAAAGGATTGTACAGGTTCAATCTAGAGTTTGACTTGGAAGTCAGTGATGACATCAACCTGGGAGGCAGACAGATCACAGGATGAGGACACATAAACTAGTCAGAGGATAAACCTCTGTCAATGAAAAAACTCAAGCAATAGAAGCAAAAAACAAACAAGAAAAAAAACACACAGATGCTTGACCGTACCAACAAGGTTGATAATCAGGCACGGAGTGATTATGCGGCAGCTACTAACCTCCTTAGCAGACTAATGAGGAAATTGCATACAGGTATTAGGTGGGCGTCATGCACATTGCATCTTCCAGCAAAGATCTTCTGAACAGGGTAAATTCCCACTCAAAGACATACACACACACACACAAATGAGAAACATGACAGTAACATGTGAAAATGTACATGGAATATAAATACTTTTTCAAGTTACTAAATTGTTATTAAAATGGCTAAATAAAAAAAGGAAACTAACATATGTATTACGGAGTGCTTTTGAATGTTCAGTGGGTGCCATAAGGCTTTTAGTGGCTTGCATTTTTGCCTCCCAGTGAAAATGGCATGTGTTTATTTTCTATCTGTTTAATGGTTTCTCTTTTTCAGTATAAATGGAAAAAAAAGTTTTTTATGTAAAGCTCTGCCATTATATTTCAGTTTGACAATACATGTGGGAAGAAATAAATGGTTTCCTCCTACAAGGTCTTGCCAAAAATGTGTGAAATGTTTAATGACCCAAAATTCTGGAGGGTACAGGGTGATGCATGTCTTTCACTCCATTACTTGTTTCTGGTTCTACCTCCCTGATTTTGCCGCTTTTGTAGCAGGTGTCTCTTTTCTGCCTTCTCAGATTTTAGTGCTGTTTGGATGTGTTTTGTGTAGGATCGCCGCCCTTGGCACTTGTAGCTTAAAAAAGATTTCAAGTTAAGCTGGTCTGTTCCTGATGTCAGCATTAGATATTGCAAAGATTATCAGTGCTTGAAGGGAGATGTATGTAGCCTCCTGTGAGATGAATTTTGTGTTTACCCCACTTCCACTCACTCCTTAATATTTAAAAAAAACATGTAATATAGGAAGATAATTTAAATACTTGAAGGAACTTAGTGTTGAACTTAAAGGGTCTTGCAAAAGTTTTGTTCTACCTTGACCATTTCCACATTTTGTCTCTTTATAACCACAAACCTAAATGTCTTTTACTAGGATTATATATGAAAGATCAATAGAAAGTGGTGCATGAATAGAAGGAATAGTAAAGCAAACTTGATTTTGAACATTTTAAGGAACAAAAGTCTCAGAGGCATGGTTTTAATTTGTGTTAACTCCCTTTCCCTAATTCAAATCTAGTGCTAGCAAACTTCCTTGAGAAGTTATCTAATTAGTAACAAAGTCCATCTGCAGGCAGTTTATGCATAAACCGGTCCAAGGTCCATACCCAATTTTGCAAGCAGGGGCACGGGGAGTCACTGGGTTAAAGGCAGGATGCATCCTGGACAAGATGTGCTTGTTTTAATCTCAGGTAATACAAGTATAATCTGCGCCGGAGCACAACAGGGCTGTGTGCTAAGCCCATTTCTGTGCACCCTCTAAACCACTTACTTTGCATGCCTAAAACATATTACCACATACAGTATGTCAAATATTCAGAGGACATGGCCATTTTACTAAGTGTAGATCATGTTCTGTTTGTGTGTTTTTGTGTTCGTCTGTGACAAATGAAGTCTACAGTAAGCCTAGGTATAAATACAAAGAGAATTACCAGACATAGTCTGGTAAATGCAGTATTTATCATTTCTCCACATGACTCTGCTTATTAGCAATAAGTAAAAAGATACAAAGAACAAAGCAGCAGTTTAAACATAAAGAAGCCGTTCTAATGTTTCTACAAGTCCATTTAAAGCCAAGAAGCAATAAGCCTAGCATGTCATAAGGACCTGAAAAAATGAATGGTTTAGCTGTTTATTCAAAGGAGAAAAAATCAATCATTAAGAGCTTCTAAAGCCAAGTCAAATCTATTTATAAAGCACCATTAAAATAATGAGCACTGATCAAAGTTCTGGACATAAATGAGAGTAAAAAATCTGAACACAACAACAAAATACTGAAAATAAACATCCATCAGAAAATCTAAGAAGACCTATTAGTATTTGTTTTATTGTTGATCTCAGTGTTAACAAATCTTAACTTTTTTCCTCAAAGAAACATGGCAGCAACCCAGAGTTAGCAATATTTAAAAAAACATATATTACATTGCTCCTCAAGCCCTGGACATACCTTCCAAAAGTAGATTAAATAGGATTTCCCAAGATTTTGCTGTTTTCCAGGACAGACGTTGCCAAACTGACCACAAGTTTGGAATATAAAACCTCTTACTGAAAGATGAACTACATCGCTGAAAATTGTGCATAAGATTATAAGTCAGTTGGACTTGACTGTGTGTTGAATGTTTCTGCCAATTCTCCGCATAGAGTCTGCATAATAACTGAGGCCTGGTGTGACCAGAATCAGTAATTACATGAATAATTACTTCAGTGATTGACTGTACAATATAATACCATCTGATTTGTGCAAACTAGAAGAACAGGCAATAGGCAATAGCAAGAAGAGATTTAATCTAACACAAATATGTAAACTTCTTTTAGTAACAGAACTGACTTTCTCAGCCAAAACTGTGGTGTTTTTGCCCAGCATCATTATTTTTTTAAACCAACCCAGTCAGTCAGCAACCGATGCCTACTTTTAGGAACTTGAACTGCTTGTTGAGACTCTCTCCTGAACTGAATAAGCATTTCTACAAATCAGAACATTATGACAAATCCCCACGAACCACATTGAGGGATCATCACACAAAAATATTCTCTGGTCTCTAACAGCATGTATAAAGTCCTAACTGTTAATAAAACAGGTTTGCGAGAAACCACATCTAGCTCTTCAGTTCTTAAAAAGATGTGAAATATGTGCTGGAACTGCACTGGTACTGGGATTGATCTGAAATAATAAACAATTAAACAACACAACTACAGGCAGGAACTGTGATTGTGAAGTGTCCTTTTCCCCTCTAACATAAAGAAACTTTTTGCACAAATTTGCAACAACACAATGTTCAACAGATGGCAGAAGACTTATGCGGATTAAGGCCAGTTTAGAATTAGACAACCATGAAAAATTCAATATTTGGACTTGTCAAATCTTGACTGAATAACTGTACAGTGTGTACAGATTCCCAAAACTGTTATTTACCTAAACAGGGATGAGGATTCATAGTTTTCCCAAAAAATATTAAAATCTCTCCTTGCTCTCATAAACCCAACATCATGTTCCTCCTGAGCTTTATGTATCATCGTACCCCTAACAAGTACATATTTTATCTTGCCTAAAAAGACTTATGCACTAGTGTGTTAAGGTGAGAATTGTGAAAAATAATTAGGTGTGAGCGTGCAAGTTAAGAGAGCACAATGTTTAGTTCAGCTCTCAAATCAGAAATGGGAAATCTAACAAGAGCATATAGTGAGAAGAACTTGGTCAACAATGTAAAGATGTGTTTCTGCAATGCATCCAAGTAGTCAAAAATTCATGAGTCTACTCTGCTGCTGTGGGGCATGTGTGGGTGTTTGAAACTACATTTAAGGGTCAGACATAATGTCTGTATTTATATTCTGAAGTGAGCCATAAATCTATGTGTGGGTGTATCACGATCACAGCACCATCAAGTCATAATGTCTCAGAAGGTGAATCACTGGAAAAAGTTTAGAAAATAGCAGCATAGACGTCTTGAGTGGAGAAACAGTTCATAAAAAGGAATGAATATATAAAGTAACATCCAGTAAATATCAGTGAAATGTCACATTTTTGGTCTTTTCTTCTGCCTTGCAGGAGTTTGCTGATACCACATCATGAGGCAAGAGGTTCCACTCAGTTAAATGCATTCAAAGTTTATATTCTGTTGTGGGTTCCTAATCTCAAAAAAACGGCTGCTAAATGGATTTGGAAATGCACTCTAACTCTGCTACCGAATATATATAAAAGTCTCTGAAAAGGTCCAGATCAATAAAATGTCAAAATATGTGTGACTTGCCATGAAGTAATTCTATCACCCACATTTAGTTCCCACTTTCAATGGGCCTTTTAAAGGGATGTTTAACTTAGGAAAATCCTTAAATGCGTATGACATTTAAGGTTATGAACATCACTGTTTAATTGTTCACACAAACCGTTTTTCATGTGAAGAATAAGACTGCTCAGTTTTGGCTTCATATTGCACAAGACATTTATACTTGTATAGCACAATGCATACAGGTCACTGAGAGTGCATGAAATAAATTAAACAAAGTAAAATAAAATAAAAATTCCATCAATAAAAAATTAATTATGGCAATCGTAAAATCTAAGCACTGCAATAGAAAGGAACAAATATCGTTTTAAATAAATAATCAGCGGATATTATAAAGATGTATTTTTTTTTTTTACAGAAACTGATAAGCACACTGAGACCTCTCGAATCTAAACAAGGGAGCTAAAGTATGTAGATGTAGAATAAAAGTAGCTCAAGAATATAGCCCTGAGGAACCCCAAATGTGATCTTTATGGGCACTCATTTATAATCAAGGTAAATGTAAAATATTTTGTGACAATGTGTAAAAAAAAAAATACAATATATTATGCAATAAACAACATTCATATTCCATTTGAAGAAGATCATGCTCAAAGGTGGCCTAATCCTTTCTGAATCAAGTTTATTTTGCTGTCTTGCAAGAACCTTTTTTAAAACTGAGTTGTTTTTGTAAGATTTGTCTTGTTCATATTTTAACTCATATCTTGAATATGATGCCTCACCCAAATTCCATTTGACATTAAAACAATTTTGCTGTTTTTCACTATTATGGTTATTGTGTATAAGTTAAAACTTTAATGCAGGAACACATCTACAATACCGTAGGATTTGTTTCTTTCATTGTATAACCAAATATAGCTTGTACCTGAGCTGTAACTGTTTTTACAATCAAGGCTCTGTGTTCCCTGGTGGAATCAGACAGAAACCCCTTTTTCCTCCCACAGACACACACACACACACAGACACACGTAAACACAGATTTTCTTTTTGGCCTCACTCTGAGACTCATTCGCCCCACCAAATCCAGTCTGTCCAATCGATTAGCCATCCCTCTGTGTGCACCTCTCTAATGTTGGAGCTGTGCGAGCCTGCTGTGCTTCCCACCTGTTCCGTGGAGATAGGCCGTCCCGACGCTTGTTACAGCAAATTAAGGTCCGAGATGCACAGCGAAAAGCGACATGTGATAATGTGTGAAAGTCTTAATGAATTCATGCCAGGGGCTTTCTGGTGCTCTCCATTAGTGAGTTTTGTTCCTGTAAAAGAAGCAGTTCATGACAAAAAAAATAAAATGGAGCAGCATTCATCTGAGAGGAACTGATAAGACACAGGAAGCTGAGTTCACCAACTGAGACCGCTGTGGTCTCCTTAGTACTCCTAATTGTGAGACACATCCTTTATTCAGAGAAATTTCAGGGGTTGGGTGCCACTGTGATGATGCTTCTGGAAATTTTTTCTACATTAAAGGTGACTTTATTCTCAAAATACTTTTCATTTTTCTTTTCTTTTTCTAATGAGGGGGGTTTATCTAATTGTGTGCAGAAAAAAAAGAAAATGGACGTCTACCATCAGTAAGTGAAGCTAATAAATAACTGTTTTAAACCATTACAAAAGCAATGGACACACATTTTTGTACAACACCTGTGGCTCTTGACCTTTTGTCAGATAACAAAATAAATCTGGACCAGAAGAGAGACACAGCAGATTTATAGTAATTGTGATAATGTGTCCACCATAAATCATTAGGCCGTGAAGCTAAAATGTATTACATGGGAATCAGTAATGGATTCATGAATAAAATTACTACAAAAAGAGCATGTCGGCAGCAGGGAAGATATCTGTGTGGCTCATGCATTTATATCAACAACAGAAACTAAGAGTTGTTTTTAAACAAAATAACACAATCACAGTCAAACTCCGGTTTTTCCACTAAGTGGTGGAAGTAAGGCATGTTGTAATCTTATTTATTTGTCTATAATTCTACAAAAACAGTAAAAATTTCACAAAACATGATGAATAGGAGGCATGTGTAATGAAGGAGCCCATTAAATAGTGGTGAGGATCTGGTTCAGCGAGAAAGGTTATTGACTAGCATGAATTCGTCAAATTTCCAATACTTTTCATTTGTTTGACTAATGGTGTACATGCTCGGCAATACAGTAACTAATTTGGTATAGGGTGTACAGTTGATGTATAGAATAAGTAATGCAGCAATAAAAGAGAAGTTTTTCATTTTATTAAAAATAAAATTTAAAAAAACAAAAGCGATTTCATGCCCTCTAAATCTAGCTGCAAAGTGTTCCAGTTGGAGATGCTCTCAGTGGAAATGATTAAAAGTCTGCTCTGCAACGGGTTTTTTTTTTTTTTTTTTTATTGCTGTTAAAAGAGGTTTTGGCAAATACATTTGTATTTCACAAGAAAAATAAAAACAGACTTCGGGTTCTCTTATAACAGGTTTATATTTTTGCGGGAATTTGTCAAAATAAAATGATCGCCTTTCACCACATTAAGTCTCATCTAACATATTTCAAATATTAAAAATAACAGTAGGTGCAACTTGTCATATTTTACGTACAATCCACTGTCATACATTCTATACATTTCCAGAAATGCTGAGGTTATGTGCTTTAAAGCAAAGAAAGTCAATCTCTGTTTGCCTTTTCATGTGAAAGTTACGTTTTCTTGGCAGAAGTCAGCCCAAGCAAAGGAAGTAGAAAAGACCCACAAGGAAGACTGCAGGTGTCCTGTGGACAGCAGAGCAGCAGCAAGTCTCCACTTCCAGCAATGCAAACAGTTTATATTATCAGCAGTCTATTACCAACATGAATAGTGTTTCATTAATAATACACTGCTTCCTGTGGTTGAGTGCAGATTCTAGGAGAGTTTTTCACTCCAGTCACTTTTGCATGGTCGAAAATGTCAAAAACATCTGACAAATTGACCCTGAGGACTCAAAGAAATCAAGTTAAATGGAAACTGGTGAGACTGGGTTGTGCGCTGGAGGAGAGTTTTGACTGGCAAGTGGACAGAACAAACCCACAGCAGTATTAGACGGATGGGGGAGAAATGGATTTCCTCCTGCAGCTTTCTGTTGTTTGTCTTTGGGAACCTTCGTTATCCTGTGTTAAACCTTAAAATCCTGAAATAATTTTAGACTCTGTTAAATGCAGTGACTTGCAAAAGTGTTCATACCTCTTGAACTTTTTCACCTGTTTCATTATGAATGATTTTTTTTACCTATTCTCTCCAAAAAGGTCAAGCTAAATCAGACTGAATGAAGAACATTTGTGAACTGTGATTTGCCACTACTTGCCACAAGGCAATAGTTGAAAACTACTCATTAGGTGAATTTCGATGCAATTTAGCTGCACTCGGTTATGTAGAGGTGTATCAGAACAAAGCAGTTACATACAAATTGTCTTCACATTTTTCTGAATTCTGTTGATTATGACATCTAGACAAAAATTCAAGCTGGAAAACCCACGCCTGGTGCACCTGTTTCTACTGATCACCTTGGCATGCCACCACGCCAGCCAATCTACGTCAAGTCTTCATCCTATCATCCGACAATACTTTCCTTTCCCTGCCCTTTGTTGAGCTTCAACCGAGCTTCAGCTGACCTCCGACCCTCCTCCACTCCATATCCTCCCTCACGCTCACAAGCTTCACCTGACTACTCCTCACCTATAGCCATCACCACCAGTGTCCGAACCCCGGGGGAAGGCTTTACTAATCCTAATCCTAAAGTGAACATGCAAGCTCATAGACATTCGCAGCTTTCACATCTTCCGCCAGGATCCGAGCACCAAAGAACTTTTCTAATTCATGTCAATAAATACCTCTAATTGCCTCTTATTGTCTGTGTGAGTCTCTCCAAATTGAAATAACTTTGGAGACCCTGGCAGACCCGGCTACAGAAACAAAATAAAATCCCAAAATCTAAAAAAAAAAAAGAGAAAAGCAATAGTATAGTCAGTGTTGTCAGATTGGGCAGATTTGCACCCAATTGGGCTTCTTTTGAACACATTGAGCTGGAGAAAAATGCTTATGGGCAGATGATAAAAATTAGGGAAGCTTTTCACATTTAGCAGGTTTTTAGAAATAATTAAAAACTAAACATAATAAAATAGTCGTATTTGTGGCAGAAAATGTGGAAAACGTTCACATTTTATTAAAAAGCCATCCCCTTGCATTTATTTTATTTGTTAATTTAATTAGGAAATGTGCACAATCTGTCAAACCTGACATCAACAATGAATAATGGTCTCTTGCTATTCAATGTTGTAACTGCCCCAGATGGGGTTGAGTTCTACTGAATCAACTTAAAACTGTTTCATGGCTGTGTGTGAAAGACAAATATTAGATTGGTCTATACTCATATTTTATATTAAGTTAGATTTACAATTCATGTTGGAGGGCTATTGATTTAAAAAAAATCTGGTTGATATAACATGATTATTATAACCTAATTGCATATGTTTTAAATGCACTTTCTACAAGTCCTGGTTGAGAATTAAAGGCTTCAAGAAAAGTTGGAGCTTGAACAAAGCTGGAAGCCTGTTCTGATCACAGACTGAATAAAAAAAAAAAAAATAAATGTTAATGTATGCCAATCAGTTATTAGATTGTTCCACTGACATTTACACAAAATAACATTTGAGTTTTGGTGGTTACATTTGAGCTATTGTTTTTATTCCTGATGTTTGACAATATTTACAAAATGTACTTTAACCTCGTTGAACTTTGAAAATAGCGGCAAAAAGCTTGACATTTATGAAACAAAGGTGAAATGTGACAGATTCTAACACTAGGTGCTAAGAATCTGTTTGTTTGTTGTCGGAAAGTATGCACAGTCTAACTGGTGAGTTGTAAAATGGAGCTGCTTAGACATGGCGATCTGTTTTGAAATGCCAGCAGGATTATCAACACTGATAAGTCGGGTTGAGTTACGGAGTCCTGACAGTTTGGTTTCTGCTAAAGTTATGATCGGCATCACGAATGAAGAGTTTTAAAATAACAGAGAAAAAAGACAAAAGGCAGATGACACATGGAAGTAACACAGCACAGGTTACTTGTATGCCTTTTTTGGAGCTGACCTTGCTCGAATGCTGATGAACTGCAGCGAAACAGACGGAGAACAAACGTGAACCCCGGCAGACTCTCACTGACTCATACTGTGACTTTTTCTGCATGAGCGGAGATCCATATCGTGAGCTGCTGCAGCGGGGGTAAAGGGCAGATGGTGCCTTTGAGGTGGGAGGTTCAAGGTACACAAGAGGCGTGTTGGTAAGTCAGGCTCTGACGAAGGATTTTGTAGCACGGACAAATCCTCATATGTTGAAGTTAGAAATGTACAAAAAGTGTATTAAAAGACTTTCTTTTTTTATTCAGTTAGAATTACAAAAATTGCTAAATGCCAGAAAAATGAGAGATGTTTAATATGTTTTTGTAACCACATTCAAAGTCAGTTTACATACCAATTATTACCATTTGGAAGAAATTCCTTGGAACTAAATGACTTGGCTCAGACATTCTAGGTCTCCTTCCACAACCTTCTCACAATATTTTGTTGGAATCCTGCTAACAGAAGAAGAGTGACATTGATTTGTTGTCCTTAAGCCACTTTGCAACTAATTTGCTCAAGGTCATTGTTCATTTGGACAATCCATTTGTGGTCAAGCTTCAACTTCCTCGTTGATGTCTTGAAATGCTGCTTTAGTGTATGGGAATAATCTTCTTTCCTTGTGATGGTTCCTATTTAGTGAACAGCATCAGTCCCTCCTGCAGTAAAACATACATGTAACATAAGCCCTCACCCCCCACATTTGTCACAATTGGGATGGTGTTCTTAGAAAAACAGTGTTCACTATGGCCAAATACTTTAACTTTAGTTAAATAGGATCCATGCACATTTGTGTAGGTAATTGGGTCTTTGCCCCTGAGTGCATTTGCAAACTGTAAGACTATTTTCATTTTTAATATTTTTTATAATAATTATTATTGCATATTGATTAGTGGTTGGCTTTCTGATATCCTAGCTGGTTTGTGTTGTATTCTCCATGATTTTATGCAAGGAAAATGTGTCTTTAACTTAAATATGGTTAATTTGAAGCCTAATAAACATGACATCGTCATCTGAAAATTTCTAAAAGTATTTGAAGGTGCAGTAACATTATTGAATGTTACTGCTTTCAATAATGCAGTAACATACCTGCCATTTAATCTGCAATTAAATGCCAAAGTAATTGCTCTGGCATTTAGCAACAAGAAATAATTTGGCAGTCTTAACTGATCCAGAATTTGAAGTTCATTCTGATTTTAATGTTGTATAGAAAGGGAAGACGTTTTATCTTTTTGTACGGTGTATTTACATTTCTGGTTTTAACTGGATGTTGTATGGTTTTTAAGATGTATTCAATGTCATCTTGTAAAAAGACAAACCATTTGGGGGGGCTTGTGTAAGATCTTCAGTTTCTGCTAAATCTTTAGTTTAAGAGACTCTTAAATATAAGTTTAAAAAGCTGGTTTAATATGAAGAAGCTTTCTGTGCAGCATAGACAATGAAGGGGATGATGGCTCCATCTAGAGTCAAAATGCTTATACTTACTCTTGTCTCTCTATCTTTATCATATATGTATATTTTAAAAGATGTTGCACAACCACAAACATCATACTGATTTCATTATAGTCTAGTTTTTTTGCAACATGCTTGTAGTTGTGGGCAACTGTTGCCACATCTGCCATTTGCCAAGTCTGTATTCTTGTGCTTTGAACGGCAACTGAAACGTTTCTTCTTTTTTTTTCTTCTTCTTTTTTTTACTGTACCTTGCATTTGCAGTTTTCTTTCTTAGCTGTATTTGTGCTTTTGAATGTAGTTTTATCAGGTTTGCTGTTTTTGTACAGCTAATGCTCAGTGCCGACATATTTTAGAGGTAAGCTGTGTGTATGTTTGTTTGCAGTCCCGCTCTTCATAGGAGTGCATTTATTGTCATTGCCCCATTGTTGTAGGTGGGTCAAGGCTAGTCGGATTCAACTCACTGATGAATTCCAGACTTATGATGCTGAGGAAACAGCCTACACGTCTGCAGAGAACGACTTCCATCACCTTTGTTTTAAGCTTGTAAAAGAAGGTTACACGGCTTCCTGCACAGACACAGCAACAACAGCATGTGTTGCTTGGTGTACGCTAAGGGTGGTGTCATCCCAAATAAATTTAAACTCACCGACAGATTGCCTAGACCAAAATACGTTTCAGTGCACCTTGTTCCCTAATAGGCATAAAAATAATCATTGCCATACTGTCAAAGATATAGTCAAACTTTATTTTCTATCTTTTAACTCCAAAGCCTCTCCTATGTTTCCTATGTTTATATGAAAGTCATCTACTATGGAAATTAAATAAAACAGTTTATCATGGAGGTAGTCTTTTTACGTCAACAGAACTCAGCAGAATGATTACATTGTCTTAAATACTTTGAATGTGCAGCAGATCTTTTATTTTAGATAACATGAAGTGTTGTGGGTAAAAAAAAAACTAATCTTTGGCTTCTTCTTCTGCTGGAGAGACTTTCACAGGTTCTAAAGATGCCACTGCTCATTGGCTGGGTCCAATAAAAGGGCTTGTTTCATGCGAGGCAGCTGTTTCTGAGTATGGGGCTTCAGAACATAGCTTCCAGCCGAGCGAGAAACCGGACCCAGCCAAACCAGTTAGCAAAGTCGGTTTGTTGGCTTATTTAATGTTTGCTTTCATGATTTAATTTTATTTAGTTTACTCCATTAGTAATAATTAGACTTTAGTCCACTATTGATGGAAGCGATTTTGTTCTTCCTTGAACTGGTGTATCTGGTTAATTATTTCTGTAAATATTTACCATGAAATTAAAAGAATTTTATGGGAGCAGGTAAGATAAGATAAGATAAGTTATACTTTATTGATCTCACAGTGGAGAAATTCACTTGTCAGATCGGCTCTTATATTCAAAAGAATGAGGTATATACAGTGCGTCCACATATATACAGTGGATGGGGGGAAAAAATAAGTGTTAAGAACTCATTAGGGGGGCGTGATTTATGATTCAGATCAAATTAACTTCGTTGATAAGCTATGAGACAGCAGACGTTTGGTTGAGATATTGACATTAAAGTAATTTCAAGGAGCTGATGGTAATTTTAAGTAGTAGGTAAGTTCTGTTTTGTTTCATTACAGCTAAAGTAGCTACTTGTTTAATAAGATTCTTGTTTAAAACTGACATTTGAACACGTCAGAGATAAAGATTTAAATGAAAAACGACTGTTGTACACACTCTCAAACACGTTACTTTGTGAATTTTATTCCTACTCTCCAGCAAAATATTTTGAGGTATGTAATGCCGCATTATGTAATAATGTAATAAAATCGGGCTTCAAAATGTAATAAAAGATCATTGAAACAACATTATTTAATAATTGACACAAATTGTAATAAAATCCTTAAATCAGTTTGTAATATGTTCTGGTGCATTATGTAATAATACCATTACATTTTGTGCAGTGTATTACAAAATGTGGAGGTAGTTCCTTATTATATTTAATTATTTATATTTCTTTTATCCTTTTTCTAAGATTGTTTTCAACTTCATTTTAAAATTCATAAAGTGTCACTGGAGAGCTGACAGATGTAGTCCAACTCTTGATCAATACGCTACCATTTTATTTCACCCTAAACATCAAACCTTTAAACATGTTGCTCTTTCACCAGCGGCTATTGATAGATAGAGAGTTTGCTTCAGCTTCAGTATTCCTATCAATAACAATATAATACAGAGAAAAGAAAACCTTATGTGGTGTGAAGCGGGGAAAATGTGTTACAGTTCGATTCAATTGTAGCCATTTGCTAATCATAATATTAGCAAAATTGTTTCATGGCTTTTAAGTTAGTATTTTCAACAATTTATCCATGATTTTCAACTGTAATCTATTGTAATAAAAAAACACATTAAACTATATCAAAATTGTCTTACTCAGAGTAGTGCAATTTATCCACTTTGAGGGTAAAGACATGAACTTGCCAACATAGATGCCACACAGGGTCAATATCACTGCTGAACGGTGACAGGTTTTGGAGCGCTGGTATGTCTCTTTCACCCTAAATATTAATTACAATAGTTAGATGTGGTGTCAGAGGTGTAAGCCACAGCCTCACCTACAATTTATGTTTCAATAAAACTGACTTTTAGATAGATCCTGGGTGTAGTCTATAGATTGGAATAATGTATGTGAGTAACAGGGATCAAGGCAATATATCTGAATATAGGAAAATAACGATAAGTTTAGCATTTACTAAACAAAGTTTAAAAGATTTAATGTGTACCTAGGACATGATCATTATTGCAAGTGCATTTATTAGGATACACACAAATGCTGGTTTGTGATTGTTTATTACATCATTTACCATATTACTACATTATTATTTCTTAAAAAGAGCTACATCCACATTTTGTAATAAGCTGCAGAAAATGTAATGATGTTATTACATAATGCGGCACAACGTATTACAAAATGCATTCAGAGATTTATTTACATTTTCTGGCGATTATTACATAATGTGGTTTCAATGATGTTTTATTACATTTTGAAGTCTGGTTTTATTGCATTATTACATATTGCCGCATTATTACATAATAAGGTGTTACAAGGTATATCTGAGCAGGTGCGACCTTAAAGTCATTTTTTTAAACTGGAATAGAAGTAAGTACATCGATCAGGAGTTGATTCTTGTAAAGCTCTTGATACCAGAGCTTTACAATCTAGCTAAAACTCTTAAGTGGAGAAAACTGGAGAAGAGGGGGCTGTCAAGATGAGCTCTTATCCAAGGAGCACAGCTATATTCTTACTAAACCAATTATACCCAAAACACATCCTGAAATATGTTATCTTACCATGATCTTAAAGGACATCCCCAGAGTCATCTCTTGACATAATTATTGAAATTAGTTATTCAGTTATGTGCCTGGATGCTGCATTATTATCTCAGCTGTTTAATATGGGCTTGGTCATCTGCTTTCCTTTAGCGATGGATCATGGGGATACATCCAGCTCGGCAGGGTGTGTCAGAAAGGAAGGAACATCTTCAAGTTCTTTATGAATGTGAAGCTGGAACCTTTAACTCGTTAAATGTGTGTAAGCTGGTCAAGGAGTCACTATTTGTGTACCGACTGTTACTCCAGCTTTGTTTAGATCCGGTCTGGGGTGAGCAAGCTAGGGTTTTGTATTTGTTCATTTTTGCGTTAGTAACTCCAATACTGCTGTGTCTACCTTTTGATGTGAAAGGTGTGGTTACACAAACAGACAAAACAATAGTTATACTATGGTTTTACTCTTGGAAATACATCACAAATTCATGTAATGTTTAATGCGGGCCAAAAGGTGAAACTGGGAGAGGCCGTGGCGTTGTTTTCATCATATAACACTCGCCTCATTCTCACTGCAGATGCATGAAGGCTGAAACGTATTTCTTAATCCCCTCAAGCGCTTTCTATCCACAGCCCTGGCAGCCGGCCCCGCTGATTACTCTAACTGCAGCCACATTAATCCATAAATTCAACCATATGTAAGCCCACGTCCAAGCATAATGTTGGCTGTGAAGTTAACAAGTTTAACCTAATAACCTAAACATTACCATCTGTGTCATTATCAACAGCTGAGTTAATTAGGACTTCAGCGCTGAGTGGCACTGACAGGTCTGCATACCTGCACTGAAAGCTGAATACTGTAACATTTGACACGCTGCAGATGGATCTATTGCTTCATGGTTGTCAGCAATCAGTGAAAATCTATAAAAAAATACTTTTAAATTAGAAATCTGTTTATCTTACACGAAAAACTTTTTTTGTAAAAATCCAGTCTTCTGTTTAAGACTCGATTTGCTTTGGTCGCATGATGGATCTACAACAAGTACGCCGGGGGGCAAAAGTTCTTTCTATAAAGTTTGATGGAGAATCTGTGATGCTACATGCTCTTTTCTTTTCCCAAGGTTGTGGGGCTTGTTTAAGTGATCAGCATCATAGACTGTCTGATTAACAGAATGAACATCCTGAATATATGGACATATGTCGAAAATAGCAGAAACCTTCCATGACCATTGCAGTCCCCAGACCCAAATCCTACAAAATCCTGCGGGGTCAGCTGAAGAGCAGATGAGACCAGACTCTGGACAGTCCAGAGACACAAAGACTACACAGACAGATCAAAGGTCCATGTGGTAGGGCGTGCTGCGATGGTGCAGGGGTACTGAGCACCACCCATATACGGAGGCCTTAGTCCTCGACATGGCTGACCCAGGTTTGAGATATATATATATATATATATAGATAGATAGATAGATAGATAGATAGATAGATAGATCCTCTGGTACAGGTAGAAAAGCTCAAAAAACTGTATTTGATGATTTCCGAAGCACAAAATAGGAAATAAAATGCATACCAAAGGTAATTATTCATTATTTTCCAGTAGCATTGACATGGCAATCTGTTACAAGACCAAGACCTTAATGAAAGAATGCTGAATCCAGAATGGAATGCTTTCTCAATTTACACATTCAGCATTATGTCATGTTCCCAAATGTTCAGCATGCCGATTTAAAGTCACGGTGTGCATAGCAAGTTGGTCTTCTCTTCCTGCTTACTCCTCTCTGCTGACCTCAATGTTATGGGGACTTCCCATTAGCTGGATTCAAATCCTGTGGAGGATTTTGTGATGTTTACATTGAATAACTGGATGCTAATAAAAGTGTCTATGAGAACGTACATTAGAATTTTTTTACACAAAAGTACAGCTCAAAACATCATACTATCAGGAAAAGCTCAAAGTTATACATAAATAGAAAATGTATGTCGTATTCACTGAATTTCAGGGCGTCATTCTTTGAAAGAGATGCTTGAAACATTTCACTCTGTGTAATTAATTCATATACGTTTTAGTTTCCTGAAATGAGCAACAAACAATATTTACCTTTTTTATGATATTCTTTCAATAATCTTGTACATTGTCTCCCTTTTGGAGCTTTTATAACAGTAGGATCGTAAAGCCACCACACGAGGGCAGTATTACATCATACATATCAGTCTGCTGGTACGCAAAAGCTGTGATTTACAAAGTTTGGCATCAATCTACATTGTTAAAAAATCATTATCATATCCTTTTGGAGAGAAAAAATAACTTTGCCTTGACATTTATCTGCAAATAAAAAGTATTTTGCGCAAGATACATAAACTTACTACAACACACAAGTTTAATTTCCAGATTGGGATGCTTTATAATCATTTGTACAGTAGACATGCATGACAGTAAAATGAATAGTGTAGAAATCATTAAGACACCAAAAACTGAAAAAGTGTCCAGAGGAGCAGCATTAATACAAGTCAGAATAGTATCTGTACATAGTCAAGTTAAACATTATCTATTATGGCCCATGAACACTAACCTTGACTTTCAGCAGGTTTGGTTAGACATTTGGTTGAAATACAGTACAACAAAAATATATATAAGCTTCTCGTATAAAGACACATAGGGAACTATGTAAAAGGTGGAAAAAGCTAACTGTTTTGAAGCACCCAGATTAACTTGTGAATGTCCTGTAAGAGCAAACTTGATTACAAATATCAAAGATAGACTGAAAATGAGGTTGTTTTGTATAAAAAAAAAACACATGGAAAGGATTTCAATGGCATGGCACAAAACCTGTAGCAAAGATTGCAGCATTTGCTACTTTTCTGAATCACTTCTTCACATATTCAGCACTTGTATACTGGCTTTTCAGACACCTGGACATATCAAAGGTTCTCTATTGAACCTTTTAAATACGAGCAATGGTATGAGAATTTGAAATTACTTTTCTTCTGAGAAATTCTTACAGGGTCCAAACACAGCAATGAATTGTAATGTAATAAACACTTGAATTGAAATATCTACTTTTAATAGAGCACTGAATACTTGGAATAGTAAAATAAAGGCAATGTTCACAAGGTGCTAAAACCCCCCAAAATGACTAACTCATTAGCTGAGGTAATATCTGGTCAAACCATAAACCAGGAAGTCATTGATTGTTAAGGTTGTGTGTGCATCTCAATAATTAGAAATTCATAAAAAAAAAAAAAAAGAGATATAAAAGTTGCCTTGGAGAGCCGTGTCATTTGCTGTTGTCAGTCGATAGCATTTAATCAAGTCTAAAGAGCCATCAATCAGGACATTTTAGAGTACTCAATGCTTCCACCTGCTGAAAGGCTTTATGGAGATGCTGATTCAATTTTCCAGCAGGGCTTGGCACCACAGCCAACACTACCAATACCTGCTTTGAAGACAGTATCATTGTGCTGGCCTGCCCAGCAAGACACCTAATCTAAACACCCCAGAGGAGCCATGTGCCATTGTCAAGATACAGTACACCAGAACCAACAGTGTGAACAACACTACTATAAAAGCACCTTCCTTAACACCTGAGCAGAGCCACTGGCTGATCACTTCCACACCAGGCTGCACTGATGCAGTAATCTATCCCAAAAGAGTCCAGATCAAGGATTGGGAACATAAACTGTACACTACATGATATAGTTTTTAGTAATTGGCTCTGTATTGAAACCCTTTTATCTAATTTGCATGTAATATTCTATTTTATGTTTTAATTGCCTGTAAGCCATCATCAGCCAAATTACCTGAAAAAAACGCTGGAAATTTTAACACGCTGTGTGCAATGGATGTGTATCATAGATTAGTTGAACTTTTCGATGATCTTCTAACAGATAATCATCAGGACCAAGGCGTGACGCCATCGTTATCAATAGTTTTAATTTTCTACCGTGGTATTTTCCATTTTCTAAAACTATTATCAGTTAATGTCTCCATTTATTCTCTCACTGAACTGAGCGGCGCGCTGAAACCACACCTTCTCCACGTGCTCCTTTCCCAGTTGCCAGAGTTGGTGGAGGATCTTGATTCCCTTTCTGGATGTAATCATGAGGTACTCTTCGTTTTCTGGGTGCAACGTCACAGAATACCGAGCCAAAACCAGCGACTGGCAGAAGCGGGAGAGCACCAGCACATAGAGGGAGTCTTTCTCGTCCTCGTTGAGGGGGAAGACACTTTCCCAGCCGGCGAGGACAGGCCCAGCGACCTCGATGGGATCAGGATGTTCGATCATCATGTACATTATTGTGATGGCGAGTTCATTGACGTAGTAGCCGCTGTTCATGTCCCCAAAGTCTAGGATGCCAGAAATCTTGTAGCCATGACTGTCATCAGGTTGCACAAGCACATTCAGGTCATTGAAGTCACCATGATTAATACCTTAAACAAAAATGAGACAGCTTTATATAAGCAGGCACTAAAACCCTTAAATCTTAAAAGAAATTTTAAATTGTCCCAAAGAGAATCTTACAATGGAACGTAAACTCACATTTTCGAAAATTGGAGCGTTTGGGTATCACCGAGTTTTTGTACTGATGAATGACAGATTTCACGACTTCTTGAAGAGGATCTCCGTCTAAAACACCCAGGTATCCTTCCAGGAGGAGAATGTTCGACAGGCTCCAGATGAAATTCTCCCTCTGCAGAAAGCTGAGATGAGGGTGCTCCATCTAAAAAGGGAAAGGAAAGCAGCTCACCAAGCAGCTAACTAACACGAAGCGGAAAAACACAGCCGTGTTGTTTTTCAAAGCTTAGCAACACAAGAAGCGCTTAAAAAGACAAATTAACAGCACTTAGCTTTAAAATAAAATGTCACGGTGTCACTGAAGTGTACCTATCATACCTTTTGAAGGACTTCATCCATTCTAGCCGCCGTTCTGCCGGTTTCATATAATAACTTCGGTGTTAAAGGGACCTTTGAAATAGTCACTCCAGGTAAATGAGTGAACAGCCGGACCAGGTATTTCTGACAGCCGTACCCACAGTCTGTCAAGAAAAGAAGACAGAAGTAGCCTTATAGTAATTTCCTCTATTTTAAACTGCATAAATACAGAACCAGCGTGCTGTGACTTTTTACAAGGGCATGTTTCTCATTACAGCAGTACTTGGATATTAATAATACAGAGGATGTGAACTTGTTACCCTCATATACAGGGCTGAGACCAAAGCTACAAAATTATATTCCAGCCTTGAGCCTGCATTAGACCCTTTCTACCACTTATCATGCATGTTGTTATTTCTCTGAGACGCTAGCTGGACTAGGGTCACATCCAAATACACACGTTCACAGACTTACAGCACATACTCATTAGGTACTTTTCTTCATGTTAAACTGGATACAGTTACCTAGGTGGTGCGGAGCGCCTTAAGGCAGGGATAATCATGGCTTCTCATCACAGTAGATAACATTAAAGATCATTTTGTTTGACACATAGTTGGGAAATAAACTCATTATGGCCCACAATGTTTCAGAAATGAAAATATAATTTCAACAAAGCAAGATTAATTAGGTAAGTAGCTTGCAAAGGTCTCTACACCCGTTGCAGTTTTTCACATTGTTCTAAAAACAATCAATGTGCATTCTTGCACAAATCATTTCTGCACATACAAATGGTTTTTAAGAAATACTCACCTGTAAACTGGGATCGCACACTGTCTCTTTGTCCCGCATTGTTTACATTTCAATTGTACTGTTAAATCACTGCTGCACTTCACCCTGTAACCTTATTCTGTAATTTACCTTATCCTGTAATCTACTGCAATTCACTGTAAATTTCAAGCTGTATGCAAACGAAATTTCGTTCTGCACGCACTCTGTGCATACAGAATGACAAATAAAGTTGTCTAAGTCTAAGTCTTATTGAGATTTTATCAGAAAGACAAAAACCAAAAAACACAGTTGTAAGGGGGAAGGAGGTCCAGAACTCTGGTGGATTAGTTGTGCACTCCACATATGCCCATCTGTCCATTTTATTGATTATCCAACTCATGTGCGTATTTCTTTTAATCTGAGTAGGCAATTTTTATTAACTGCTTAGTATTTTTTCTTATGTTGTAAATTTGCCCTTACTGGTCAGTCTTATTCCTATTTTTGGTTTGTAGACTTTTCCCCTTTTTGCACATGCTTCCATTTGCCTTTCACTTTGCTGCTGGAACATCTTAATTTCCCTGCTGTAAGACAATAAATGTTGTTTCTATTCTACATATTTTAAATATGGTCATCTATGGAAAATTGGTAAGAAGAATACCATTGCTAGAAATTGAAGACTTAATTGCAGTTTGCCATAAGCCATTTAGGGGACGCTGCAAACATATGGCAGGTGGTGCTATGGTCACATGATCAGAGCTGCAACGGTTGGAACACAGGAAAAATGCTATGAGTTGCAAATAAATAAATAAAAAGATGTAGATTATAATCTCAATCCAGTGGGACTGAGTTTGGGCTCTTTTGCAAAGGGAGACCAAAACTTTCAGTCTGTAGAAACGCAAAGCAATTAGAGACTCCCAAATAATATATCAATGTATTCATGTATGTAAATTACAAACCATCCACACCTAGTCATGATGACATTTAATAACAATTATCCTGTCAAACAGTCTAAATGTTCAATTAAAAATCCATTTTCTCCTGCTATGTTCAGAATGAGTCAGTTATCCCACTAAAGCTCATTTAGTTTTTTAACTCTCAGAGCGTGGACATGGTCCATCAGGGGGTTGAATCGGTCTGGAATTGAGATGCTGGGCTCAGGTGAGGTTTCTGTAAATCAGGAAGCCTTGATCATACTTTATTTCAAGGGAAGTTATTTTTCTTCGTATTTTGCCTTGGACCTATTGATTGCTTCTGTTATGGTTGGATTCAGAAAGAAACCAGGAAACTATGCACTGCACCACATTTCTAAGATTACATATTTTCTTTATGTTTCTTTAGAAAAAAAAACTGTTTATGTGCTCTAAACAAATAAAAAAAATTGGATATTGTCTGTAATGTGTTTTCCATTATTTTTACAAATGACGCTCAGTGGAGAAACTCTACTTAAATCCCTTGAATGGGTTTTCCAAGACCACAAGCTCAAAACCATCATGACCTGAATCAATGTTTCTATGAGAGACAGAACTAGAGCTTTAAAAATGAAACCAGCACAAATCATCTGTTGATACGTTGTTGTTGTTTTTAGATTTAACTTTAAACATATACCTGATTTGCCTTCAGTTCTAAAAACACATTTTATTTCTAAGCAATTTGAACATCCATGTGCTCCTTTCAGATACACTCTAATTGTCTCATACCAACTTCCTCCAGGCTCATGAGTTGTCCCGTGGTGGTGGGCACGACTGCTTGAGTGGGAAGCCCGTTCTGGTTAAGGAAAGACATGGCGTGGGTCTGCAGCTCAATGATGGTGGCGTTCTTGCTGTCCTCTGTGTTCATGATCTTCAGGACGAACTCTCCGCCCTCGGTGGGAGCCACGTAGAAGTTCTGGTCATCGTAGCTGGGCAGTGGGCGTATTTCTGTTGCCGTCAGGTTGTAGAGCCTCTTTATGATCTCAGACACCTGAGAGGGGCTGAAGTCGGGCTTTGCGTGCTTCACTGACATTTCTGCTGAATAAAACCAATATATTACCAGAGGAGAGACAAAGCCAGGAAAGACAAATTGATGATTTGCACGCGGTTCTTATAATACACTTTAAATCTGAATGTTGGCCCATACACAATTTTGCTTAATCATTAAACAAAGCTGGTGCTTAAACTCAAAACTACATAGCTAATGTGCAACAATGATTGCTTATTTCTACAATGTTAATCACAATTATTTAGCCTTGCAACCTTTGTGTGTTCATTTCATAGACGTCTTATCAACAAAACTGTTTAGGACAGATCCGAACACACTGACGAATTAGGAAACAACAAAGTAAACTAATCTGCGTCCTTCGGATCGTGATCGTTGCTCATTCAACAAATAAAAGCATATATTTGTAATGTGCAACAATAATAAACTACATAAAGGCTATTAACATTAGCAGACATGCTACTAGGACACCCACCTTTAGCCAGATAAAATCTCAAGTAGTAACCGATAAAAAAAGTCAGTTCCGAACACTTCCTATAAAGTCCAACATGCGAAAGTCATTAAAACTACTACATCCGGTAGATATTTTCAAAATAAAATCATCAAAATATTTATGATCTTATTAAAAAAAATAGAGTGGGCACACGGGCTTAAAATTAGCATAAATGTCCCTTTATTTACCTCTGGAAAATTTTTTTATTATTATTGACAGCTTGGTGGCGTAGCTGCAGCTTTCCCAGCTTGCTTTGGTTCTCTCAGGGTACTTTGGCTTCCTCCCACAGTCAAAAAACAGAGTAGCCCCTATTTGGACTTCATTGCATTTATTTGTACTGAGGAAGCTGTTTGCTCAACTAAAATAATTCATAACTCCCTGAATTTTAACCAGATTTTCACACAGTTTGGTTTGTAACAAACGGCAGAGATGTGGTTATGCTCTTTTAATGCTGAAATATGTTGTTTAAACAACATATTTCATAAATGCATGCTCTTTAACAGGCGGACATATGGCATATTCATGTATAAATATGTGATTTAATGCTGACATATTTTGTTTTATGCTATTTCACAAAGACTGAGATGTGGTATGGCATATTATTAAATATGTAAATAAATATGTGCTTTTATGCTGAAATACTTTGTTTTATGCTCTTAAACAAAGAGAAGTGGTGTTACAAATCAATACATGTATAAATTATTACATTCAATAAAGAAACAAGCTGAATTGTTAATTTAAATGTATTTCACTTCTCTCACATGTACAAACCTGAGCTTTCTCTACATCCATCCATCCATTCATTTTCTAACAGGTCTATCCCTTGTGGGGTCGCAAGGGGTGTCGGTGCCTGTCTCCAGCTGTCAATGACTGAGAGGCGGGGTACACCCTGAACAGGTCGCCAGTCTATCCAGCCTTCTCTACACACCAGTGATATTTTTTTCATACTTTTGCGTGCTGAGCATGCATAGATGCATACACACAGTTTTTTTTAAAGGCCTGGAAAAGTGTTCTTTAAAGTTTTCAGGTCATTCCAGTGTCTTATACTATGCTGCTTCCAACTGGGATTGGAGCTTAAGATCCTTGAAAAAGAACTGTTTTGCACAGCTTCTTGCATGTGATGTACTTGAAAAGGTGGTTTATAGCCCGTTGTGACGCACTAAACAGGAGCATTACCTTTATAGAGGAACAATACAGTACTCTGTACTGTACTGGTACTTAATTTGGCAATGTGATTCAGCCTTATTTTGTGAATTACGGCAATAACATTAATAAACATAAAAATATGGTCTATCTGTTGGGTTTCTGCAATGTTCTCACCAAGTAAAAACACATCTTCAGAGCCAATCTCCGCCAAAAATGATGATCTGCACCATGTGATCTACTTTCAATAGTTATCCCCAGTTACTGCAACAATAAGTTGCATAAAATACAGTTAAAGTTATTCCCTCTGTATTTACTCCCATTAGCTGCCATGCAAGCCTCGACTAGGAGAGACCCATCCAATATGGTGGCGACACGCTACAGCACATAATGAGGCGTCTATGTATATAATGTCTATCACTCTGACAGCAGAGCCGAGCTCAATTTATGGCAGCTAGTAGTGGCACTTCCGGTGGCACCTTCACTGGCATGCGGGTGCCATGAAGATGGCAGGCCAGCTGCCACGGCCGCTGTCGCACTGCTGTTGTTGTTTTTGAGCAAACGATTTGTTATACATGCCTGTTAGTCTGTAATGACTTTCAATAATAATAATGTTTTATTGATTTTATCCAATAAAAGCTTGTGGCACTTTCGCCTACCGGCTGCCACAAAGTGTCACGTTGATTTGATTGGTTGAAATATATGATTGACAAATTGAGATAGGAATAATAGAAAAAAGCTGCCCTCTCCGAGGTAAAACCCCCCCCAAAAAAAACAAAACCCAGCTTCCAGTCCAGGGTGAGCACATATCGTTATTCCATCGTGTGTATTTTTGTTTTCCTGTTTATTTTCGGTGACTTAAAAATAGCCTCAAGAATGACATTTTTTTGCAGTTTTTATTCATGCTTTCAATGCAAACCCATTTTGGCCCTCATTAAGGTCATCTCTCTGCGAAACAGACCCATATGGCCCCTAAATGCGTCACTAACGTTTTTACAGCTTGTTGCTAAATTTGTCTGTCTGCCTCTTCATGCAGGGAGGGAAGCTGACATTCAGTGATCACACAGTTTTTGTTGCCGAATTTAATGTTCCTTTGTGTCATGTTATGTGTCGGTTTTAATAAAACTTAAAAAAATAAAAAGCTGATGATAGGTAAAATAGAAAAATCTTGAAAAAATATTCAGAATCAACTGGTTTGTATAATTTTTTTTTCATATCATTGAAGAACACAGACAATTGTTTGAGGATAAGAAAACGTAAATGTAGAACAATGGTGTGTCATATTAATTATGCAGAACACAAGGCAGTCAGAAGATATGAGTTTGTTCCAGACAACTTTCACTTTCACTTGCTTCTTGATTTAGGTTTTTAAACTTCTTGGTCCTGTTTAAGAACATAAACAACCTTGTTTGAGAAATATCTTCACACTTCTTTTCTTACATCTACATAACTTTTTTATATCTAGGTTTACCAAGTAAAACATCCTGCATAGCCAGCAAAGCATGTCTATTTACTTGCTTGGGTAATCTTATTTCCTCAGTGACTCTGCAGGGGTTTAATGCAAAATTTATGGTTGTTGTTGTGGGCTTTGCAAATGGGTTATGTCAAAAATGATGTTTACACCTGGTGCCCTGTGAGCTATCTGGTAATGTGGGAGGGCCGTTTCGAAAAACAGAAACACCTAAAAGAAAGAGTGTGTGATTGTTTTTTTTTTTTCACAGGCAATACAGAGGATGAAAAAAATTATTGTAAACATTGAAAAGTTCATTTTAAAGCAAAGTAAAACAGTTCCAGCAAAAGTGTACTTAACTTCTGTGTATGTGTGGTGGCTTCTCTGTAGAAATTCTTCTACATATAGACTCAGAGCATCTTGCAGGAGTTGTTTTGAACACACACCCCGCCTCTGCACGGCACCTCCATTAATCAAAGGGGTCCTGGACTGAAGAAGGTTGATGATCCCTGTTTCAAGGTATAAATACAAAAGTTCAGTCTACAAGCTTTTGCAGAAGGGAGAGAGGAACTGACAAATTCCTGCCGCAGGGGACACATTAGGAAGAGGTACAGACGGAAATGAGATGAAAAGACTCCAGTAAAAATTTTTGTGTGTGTGTGACTTAATTGTATTAAGAAAATTGGATACTGTATCATTTTAATACCAATTTTTAATACCAATTTAATACCAATTTTTCAGAGGTGGGGTTTGCTTTCACACTGCTCTTTGTCAAACGGACCAAACCTTTTGATCAACCTGTTGAACCCCACCCCGGTGAAGGTGCACCAAGAAACACAGCAGGAAAGAGGTTGGTCAGCAACAAAGTACAACTTCCTTTGCCGCTAAGATGTAAACAAAATGGAATGGTAACAGCCTTGTGATTTCCATGCTGTCTTCTGGCAAGTGTGCCAGACAAGCACAATTCAGCTGTGGGCTCAGCATGAGCGGAGGACGAAGCAGAGGGCAACGAAGATTGTTATGTTTACAGAAGGCGGGTGAGACAGCTCCGTATGAGGTGGTGGTGCATGAGTGGGGTGCATACAACTTCACTGAACTGATGTCACGCTCAAACAGACGTTGAGCAAGGTCTTTACAATATATTACTATTATTGTATTTAATTTTAATTTAATTATCATTATTGGTCAATTACAATTGCAACCAGCCAAATTTTAAAGGCGGACCCGAGTTTGCTTTTTTGGTCCGCATCAGATTTCGATGTGCGTTCCGATTGTGCGTTCACATCTCCCCAAATGGGCCAAACTTTCTGAGCAAACGAACCAGAGTCTGATTAAAGTGGACTAAACAGGGCTGGTGCAGATGCACCCTTAAAGTGTCATACATGATGAAACATTTCTGCAAATTACATAGTGGTTTAGCTTTACTTAAAGTTAAATAAAAGACACCTTTATTACACAGAGGTCCTTTTAATTGGTGTGACTCATTCACAAGGTCATCCACCACTAAAGGATGTATTTTAAAAAATCCTGTTTGTGCTTAACAGGGAGTTTTGTCAACAGGGGTGTGTGTCTTCTTTTGAACAGTTTGGTCAGATTTGGCTAGTGTAGGCCTATGTCATGCACATTTCAGTGATTGGCAACGAGGCTTATTGCCCCCAGTCATCTTTGACAGCCTGTCACAAAACATTCTTCCCAAACAACATGAGGAGAGACTGAAAAACTGGGTCAGCTGGTCAGGTCGAGCTGGAGCAGAAGCACCTACAGTTCATGCCACAGAGAGAAATATTTTCATTCTGAAAATGAAAGTACAATGAAATGGTGTGAACTTTTTTTTACAGAGAAATATACAAAGAGTGGCATGTATTTGTATTATGTATTATGTCAATAGAGTCTGCCTGTTGTTAATACAATATAAATCCAGCTGTTCTGTTAAGGCTTCAGATGTTCGATACAAAATGTTGGTAAAGAGCATCACAAAGACAGAGGGAACTATATGTAAAGATCAGGGGAAAAGTTTAAAGCATGGTTAGGTTATAATACAATACCCAAAGCTCTAAACATCTTATGGAGCACTGCTCAATCCATCCTCTGAATGTAGGAAGATAATGGTACAACAGCAAACTTGCCAAATATTCATTAATCAGAAAAGCAGAAAAAAAATCCCCGGGGCGAGGATAGGGAGCCTGTCGACGGCACGTTTTATTCATGGCCTCTACAAATCTAACCTTTGTGTAATGACGTCGGCACTAATGCTGATCTGATCACTCACTCCACACAACTGCCCAGCTCCGCCCCATCTTTAATCAACTCTCACCTGATCCACCTGCATCTACCACTATACAACCAGCCTTCAGACCAGACATCAGTGCCAGATTATCTCGAGCCAACCTGACCTGGTCTGTCCTCCGTTTACCGAGCCTGTCTGATTCCTGCCTGACTTGGACTGCCTGCCTATAAGCCCGACCTGTTCTGCCTGTGAGTTATTGAACCTGCCTAACCCCTGTGTGCCTCTCAAGCCAGCCTGTTACCGGACCCGGATCTGTGCCCTGGCTCTTCTTTGGATTCCCATCTTAGATTCTCACCGGACCCCAGTCTCTCGGCTCTGATCCCGGACCTCACCTTGGAACTCGAACCTCGAAATGCCCTTAAATCTTCCTGCCTGCCATTATTGTCACGGTTCTGTAACCCTGCCTGTCCCCGGACCACCCACAACAGGGTATCCCCATGCAGCACGGAAGTCGCTGGCCAGCCGCCCACCAACACGAGCTGGGACTTGGTGCTCCGGACCCGGACTCGAGAGGTTAATGATCTTTCCTCTACAACACGTTGGGCATACAGAACTAAGATCATTAACCTGCTGTCTCTGCCTCCAGGGGTTCTGGTCCTAAGCATAGACGATAGCCCTGCGAGTACCCTTGCTTACGATCTCAATAAACTGTATTTAAACGTCACTGACCTGTCTTGGTTAAATTCTGGGTCCTCTGTCTCTGTTTATTACACTTAGTGGAAGGGTGGCAAGAAAAAAGTGACCATACGAACAACATACCTTGCCACAAGGCATGTAGGGGACACATAAAAAAGTGAAAGAAGGTGTTCAAGCTGAGATCAAAACTAAAACTTTTGGCCTATTTGGCAAGTGTTTGTGAAATGCCATGGTGGCATCATGTTGTCAGGGTGCTTTTGTTCAGCGCGGACTGCAAAGTTGGTTAGAATTGATTGGAAGGTGGATTGAGGCAATCCTCGCAGAAAACCCATTCTAAAGACCCTTCTAAAGACCTGAAGCTGGGCCAGAGGTTAGCTATCCAGCAGAACAATGAATTAAAGTTAGAAAGCCCAGTCAAAGTCCAGTCCTAGATCAAATTTAACAGCTGTTGCAAGGCTAGAAAATCTGTTATTTTTTTCTTTACTTGAGAAAAAAGGCTTTCAGACAATGTGGTTCTCCAAAGGGGCTGAAACCAAATGAAAGACACATATATCCAATTTGTACAGGTAAAAACAGTTTAAAACCATGTAGTGTTTTCCTTCCACTTCACAATCGAGCTTTACTAGAAGTATATGATTGTGATGTAATGAAATGTGAATGGTAAAGCACTACACATTATTAACAAAAAAATTAAATAAAAAATGTTACATGCCTAATTGCGCCTATGTTGCCTTTAATGTTTTTTTTATCCTGTTTTTAAAATAACAGTAGGCTGCTCATTGTAATCTAACCCCCTTGTCCACAACACACCGTCACAGAGAAAAAGAGATGTGCTCGTAATTAACATGCAACGACTCCATCTGCCCTTCTGTTCATATTTATGAAATGGCCTTTGGCTTGTCTAACCAGCATCATTATACACTCTCTTCTGCTCATGACTTGATCAAACGTGCCATGAGCAATTCACATCTAGCTCGGGAGTTGTGAAACAGACACTGTTGACAATCAGCTTTGGTGCCTTGCATATTTATTTGTTCCAGCAATGAACAAGGACAAACCATGGATCATGTTGCTTGACCTCAAAGATATAGCTTACACGTTGTCATGGCTAATTGAATGCAGCTCCAACAACTTTTACACAACTAATATGATTTGCTCTTCAAATAGGAATTTTTCTTTTAGTTTACATCTCTTCCTTTATTCTTTTGTAAAGCTTCTCTTTAAATCAATCCATTGTTCTTGCCTTTGCTGGATATAATTGAAACAATAAAGATCAGGCACAACGTCAGGTAATCTCATCCCATTTTTATATTCTTGAATGAGCTCTTAAGGAAACCCCATTTTTGTAAATCTAAATGAAAAGGACTCCAGGTGGGACGGGGGGAGGCATTTACATAATAAAGGTTCCTGTATGAAATATTTTTGATCCTTGAGCAGAGTGCATCAGCACACAACTGACATCAGTGTGTATTAGCCAATAAAACTGATATGCTGATCCTTAGGGGACAAAACTCATTTCTGCACCACCCAACAGAGCGACCCAACAGGGCGACCTTAATGGCCATCGTCTGGCTTGGAGGGGTGCCAGTTTATCCTGATTTTTTTTTCTATCAGCTGTCCTGTTTTATGGTGGAGAGATTTAACGTCTCCTTTTTGTAACTTTAAATTACCTGCTGAGGTTTTTGGATTAGAGGGATCAAGGAAATGTGACTCACCAACACATTCATTTCTCAACTACTGTAATGTGTTGATGCATGTGGTATCAACATACAGGTTTGCTTCAATAGCTTGGACAGATTGTGACTAAATAGGCCAATTAGAGAGCGCAATGCTTTTTTCATTGTATTTTGCCTTGGACTTATTGTTATGCTATGTATCTATAAACAGTTTAGAATTTTGTAACTGAAGTTTCCAAATGTAACTTGAATATTTATTTAAAAATGAGTTTGCCACCACACAACAAGCATCTTAATATGCCGTTACTGTTGCTAAATTTCACACAGATTCAGTCAGAATGTGTGTTTATAGAATAGGCAGACAAAAAATAGCACTATGGCATTGAAGATGGAAAAAGACACACAGGGCACATCATGGTAATTACGTTTCTCCTTGTGTGCCGTGAGATACTTTGATAGAATATCTAAGTTCACATTTCTGTAAATGAAACCTCCAATCGTAATTGCACAATAAGCACCTTATCACCTTATTATCTGCAACTCATTAAGGAAAACCGGTTCATACAAACTTCTGAATCTTCATCTTTTTTTTTGTAATGTCTCTTGAACGCTATAATGAAAAAACAACTGAAACCCTTGTTCGCTGCCTGTTTGTTTGTTTGCTTGTCTTTTTTTATGTGTACTCTTACCTGGAGATGCCAAAAAGAAATTTCACCACGCGGTGACAATAAAGAATATTTGAATCTTGGATGGATGGATGGATGGATGGATGGATGGATGGATGGATGGATGGATGGATGGATGGATGGATGGATGGATGGATGGATGGATGCATGGATGGATGCATGGATGGATGCATGGAAGGATTTTAAGCAGAATTAAAAATATATATATCAATCTTTAGGGGGTCCTTTAGATGCACCACTTCATCTATAAATCCATTATTTATACCGTTCTATCCCTGTTGAGCTGCTGGTGCCTATCTCAAGCGGTCATTGGGCAACAGATTCCCAGTCCATCACAGGGCAATGTGGAGACACTACGACGGAGTATTAGGGCCAGGCTAGAGAAGTTTCTTTTTTTTAAATACGAGAATAAAGTCATAATATTACGACAATAAAGTCGCAGCATTATGAGAATAAAGTCATATTATTACAAGAATAAAGTCGCAACATTATGAGAATAAAGTCCTAATATTACGAGAATAAACTTATAAAATTACGAGAATAAAGTCGTAAATTTACGAGAATAAAGTCATAATATTACGAGAATAAATTTATAAAATTACGAGAATAAAGTCATAATATTACGAGAATAAAGTTGTAAAATTACGAGAATTAAGTCATTATACCACAACCCGTTTCAGACAGAAAGCTTCGATCATGCTCCGACCAGCACCACCAAACTGCGTCCAGTTTGTCTTAAACATATTGGCCAATTAGCAGGTAAGCTAAAGTATTGATAATTTTGTCGTTATAATTTTGCAAGTTTAGGTGGGTGAGCTTACAGGCTTACAAGTTGGTTGAGTTATTTGATGCAACGCATTTCCAGCTTTATAAACGCTAGCAACGTCATACAACATGTAGCGTTTAACCTAATGTGAGCCATTATATTGTCTAAATTAGTTGTTATTGCTTGTCCAAACGACCCGCTCCATCACTCACATATACTCGCATATTTAAGATACTTTGGGCTTGCCATTTCTGTTGCATTACAGTAATGTTACTTTGTTCAAACTACCATTAACGTCACCGTCTTTTAGTACCCACTCATTACACCACTACCAGTCACCATCTCTCTCTTCCCTAGGCAGGGGAACACCTGAGCCGTTCAGATGAAAAAAGGTAAACAGACACAGGCTAAAAAAAAAAAAAGATTAGTAATGTTGAATATACACGATTTCAGTTTTGACCAAAATGGTTATAATCATTATTTTTGCAACATTTGAGCAGAGCTACAAGAAATACAAGCACAAGTCTGTTCTGATACCTAATTTCACTATCTAATGGGTCAACAGTGCGTCATCCTTTAGATTTGACACTGTTTTATAAAAATTCTTGTATAAAAGCAATAATATTTCAATAAAGTCCAAATAGTCTGATTTTTCATATCAAATGAAACACTTCTTTATTCTTATGCATGGAATACTGCATATACAATTTTCATGGCTCTTTCCTACTTATTCTTCTAATTCTCCTCATCTGTGACTGAACTCACTGTGGAAATCAGGAAAACTATCATAGCTGTCAGACAGTTCTAGGAGCATCCCACATGTGTGTCCAGTTGGCCTTCTTGTGAAGCTGGTCTGAACTGTAAACTCAACCTCAATAATTCCACATAACAACAAATCAGACCCAGTGCAGAACCTCAAAAATCTTCCAAGCTTTTCCTAGTTAAGCTCCCTGACGTAGTTCACTAAAATTAAGCTCTTCTGTTTTTTATTCTTCCTCCCAGATCCATAATGGCAGAGAATCTGTCAGAAATTGTGACTTTCCTGAGAGGTCGAGGTACATCTGAAGAAACAATCAGTTGGATTCAAGAGCAAAAGGTACGGCTATGAGTACAAGATGAACAGGTTAATTAAGATAATTAGTTCCCCAGCTTTCTTGTGCAACACTAACAGGACTCTTCAGAATAAATTTTCTTGGTCATAATCAACCAAGGTATTTGATAAAATGCAGATTAAATATTCATTCAAACAAATTTTGCATGTTTTCTCATCTTCCTCTTTTCACTTTCAATGTACACCTTCTTTAATAGCTCTTCTTGTGTCGGTGTTGTCATGAGGGATATTAGTATTGTTTGTATTTCTTAATTAAATGTAGAAACAGATATTTTTCAGTGCAGTTGTGCAAAAGTTTTTCTCCAACTAACAGCTTTGCAGCTACGTTTTAATACTGGGCGGACATCACTGCTTGATTATCTGTTGTATTATTTGTTACTTTAGACATAACCATTTACCTCAAATATCACAAAATTGATACAATAGAATAAAAATATCTATTATTCTCCCACAGTGGAACATTTCAGGTGTGTATGTAGCAAAGCAAAAAGCTAAGAAAAAACATATGGTTTTACACATCACAAAAAAACTATAAAAACTAAACAGTACCAAAAAACCTATTAGAATAAGAATCAAAAATGTTAATAGGCAGTACAGTAAAGGACCAAAACAAATCTCATAATAAATGCTGTGTAGCTATCTAAATGGCATACTTAAATTAAGTGGGCAACATATTTGGAAGATCAGAAACCCCCAACAAGAGCTGTGTAATATAACATTTGTAAAAATTTATTAACCAGATAAAAACTGCAAATACCTGCATGTATGTATATCCCCCTTGTGGGGGAGTGGTGGCCTAGTGGTTAGAGCAGCGCGCTTGCACTCAGAGAAGGATGCAAGTACCCGGTTCAATCCCCACTGTCTGCACTCTGGGTCCCTGAGCAAGACCCTTAACCAGATTGCTCCCCGGGCGCCGCACATGGCAGCCCACTGCTCCCCAAGGGTGATGGGTTAAAAGCAGAGAACACATTTCGTTGTAATGTATGTTTCAATGACAATAAAGATGATATTACTAAAGACCTATTGATTTTGTCATTGGGAGCGGTGATGGTCATTAAAGGGGCTTAACCACGTTATTTGACTTTTTTTTATAACTTATACGTCAGTAACTCACTCTTGTTGCATACAAAGTTTTTTATGAATTATTATCATGTCCTGCTGGTGTATTAGTTATTATTTTGGTGTTTAATGTTTTGTTTTTGCTCAATTTGTTAGTAAATAAAGCCTTTCATTTTTGTTTAGAATTTTAACGTAAGTACATACTGCACATGCGCTGCATGGGTTAAAACAAGGAAGTGGCCAACGGCTATTAGCATCTCCAGGCAAAACAATGAAGAATGTTCCCAAGATCCATGGAAAAAAATGCAGAAAAAAAATTATTCCAAGAGGGAAAAGACTAGAATGAGGCTAGGAATACAGTATGAGCGTTAGTGTTCACTGAAGCAGACGCTAAACCTTTCGAGACTCAGATGTGACCACAAAGTTGACTGACCTGAGTAAATGTTAGAGTTGCTATAGATTGGTTAAGTTAATTTATAATGGTTGGTCTTTTGCTGCTTTACTGCGAGGCATTTCATTCCTCGGTCCGGCATTACTTCATTTTGATTTATTAATTGAGCAAACTGTAATTATGTTAGTAGTTCTGTGATACTGTCACAGCACGTCTGTTTATATCTGCTAATCACCTGGCGGTGGGGCAACATTTATCCAAAAAAAGAACCATCAAAGCCTTATTAGGGTGAAGGCTTGTGTTTATAACCTTTTTCTGATGATCAAACTTTTTTTGGTCTTTTTGAAGCATCTAATTTGGTTATATAACTTTAAGTCTTACGGCTGCGAGGATGAACAATCTGTGATGGCGCTACTATTTACACCTGAGGTGGTGCAGCAGTCTCTCAGTGAAGGAGCCCTAAATTTCTGAACAGCTTCATGCATGTGGTGGGAGACATTGTCTAGCAGTGATGTGATTTTTGTTACTGTCCTCTTTTCAAGCTCTCTTAATGACAGTGGTTATAATTAGCCTACTTTTACAATGGTGTTTCTTTTTTGACTTTTTGTTCATTCATGTTAGTATTATTTTAATATTGATTAGCAGGGATCCCCTTGTCATAACTTTCCTGACAGAGTAATGAAATCAGAAAAATAACGTTCCTTGTCTGGAAACAATTTGTATTTAACAGAATTTTTAGGATACATTTTTCTCCTCTGCTTGGCTTCCTATTTATTGTCCTGTTATATCTTAATTTAAAAGATATATGTCTTTCCTATTTACAGATTGACAGAGAGGTCATCCTGCTAATGGAAGATGCCCAGCTAGCAAACTATCTTCCATCATATGGAGACAGGATTGCTTTGTTCAACTTTTGCAAGCGTCAAACACACTCAGCAAAGCGGAAGCAGGGACTTTTTGAAAAGCTAAGGGAGAAGCTCAAGCTTAGAAAGGAAAACCAAACTGGAGAGGAGGAGCCAGGAACCTCCAACAAAACCAAAAAAGCTAGAGCAAAAACAGCAACAAGAAATATTGAAATAGGATGGGTTCACACTGATGGCAAAATAACAAAACAAGTCAGAGCAAAGCAAGGTGGGGGCACAAGGAAGATTCCTATAAACATTCAGGCAGGATGTGATGAGATACTAAAACAAGGAAAGTCCCTATTCTTTCCAGATGGAAAATCCAGCAAAGGTCACGAATGTGATTTTGAATTTGATGTTTGGGATTTCAAGCAAAATCCTTTTCCCAAGGATGTCACAGTTGAAATGTTATACAACACAGTTAAACTCCCACTTCTGCGCTTCTATATATCAACTCAACTAAAATCAGAGTTAAGTGAAGAGTCTGATGATAACAACCACACCTGTGTCAAATGTGTTCCTCAGCCTGATGTACCAGATAACGAGGCCCTTGATGAACCATCGGTGGACAGACATTGTTGGCAGGATTTAACAGATGAGGTTCATGTCTCCATTCCAGATGTGTTTATTGTTTCTGAAGAAGTCCTCACAGATTCTACAGTAACGAGAGAATGCTCTGCAAGCTCAAGTCAAGAAACAAGAACAGTTGTCATCAGTGATCCCATAACTTTTTACAGTGGCAAGAATTATGTTATTGAGGATGACGCTGACCCTGAAATCACTTTTGGTGCACAAGCAGGGAATGATGACTCCCTCAGTGACACATTGATCTATGAGCCTCTTGAGTTACCTCAAAGTCCTCTTAATCTTTTGCCTGAAACAGTTTTGGTCTTGCACTACTCAAACAGCTTCAATGAAATGATAGAGGCCTTTTCTGACCCTGAAATCTTGAACAAAACACTGAAAGTCAGACGTCTTCTTCCTGACAACTCAGTAGAGAGGGGTAGTGGTTCTGGTGTAATCAGAGATGTCTACAGTAGCTTCTGGGCAGAGTTTTACGAACGTTGTACGCTTGGAACAACTTTCAAAGTGCCCTTTCTTAGACATGATTTCTGTGCTGCCACTTGGAAAGCAGTCGGGAGAATTCTTCTGAAAGGATTTCAAGATTGCCAGTATTTGCCAATTAAACTTGCCCCTCCTTTCCTTGAGGAGATGTTTTATGGGGAGGTACACAGTGATCTGACAAGAAGCTTTCTGATGTATGTGAGCACACAAGAACAAGATGTCCTCAAGCATGCATTAGATCATTTTGACACTGTTGATGATGATGACCTTCTTGAAGTGCTTGACAGATATGAATGTAGGAAAAGAGTCACTGCTGCTACTCTTCCAGACATCTTGGCTGAAATATCTCACAAGGAACTTGTGCAGAAACCAATGTTTGTCATTGACTGCTGGAGGGAGGTCACACAGCCACTGATTCATCTAAAATCTGGCGAACTGACCAAAATGTATAATGATTTCAAACCCACCCCAAAGAGAGTAGTAGGAATATTAAACTTTCCTACAGAGATGACATCCAAGCAGGCAGAAGTGGCACAGCACCTGAAAAGATACGTCAGGGAGCTTAACGAGGAAAAGCTAGGAAGATTTTTGAGGTTCTGCACTGGCTCTGATTTATTGTTATCTGGAATAATTGAGGTTGAGTTTACAGTTCAGACCAGCTTCACAAGAAGGCCAATTGGACACACATGTGGGATGCTCCTAGAACTGTCTGACAGCTATGATAGTTTTCCTGATTTCCGCAGTGAGTTCAATTCCATTCTAGAGAGCAACGTCTGGGTAATGGATATTATGTAGGCAGAAGTTATGTCTGAATTCTTTTACTTTTGAATAGAGTTGCAATATTATTCTCACAAAAACGCAATCATTAAAGGGATAACTATGTTGTTTGTATAAACACACATTAGGCCATACACATGCTTGATAACAAAAAAAAAGGTTGTGCTATGATGCTCACTGTTCGCTTTCTCAATTATACAGAAACTGAGTGAATGTTCAAGCTATGGTTCATACAGTTTACAGTTAAATGAATGGCTGGAATGTTACATATTGAATGTTGCATTCACTTTCTTTTGCAAAGAGTTCACATAATGCCTATCACCACCAGGCAGATCTCTCAATATTTCACAGTATAAAGAGTTTATAAACCTGGTGTCTGGGTTCTTGCCACTGCTTGAAGAAAACCCTGACAATTGTGAATAGACAAAGATTTACCAAACAATACTTATGTGAACTCATTGGGACAGGAAATGAATGTAGATACATTTAATGGTCAAGGATTAGAAAAAGTTTTCAAAGGTGATGTATTTTCCATTGGTCATTTGCAAATTCCTTGTGGAAGGAAGTTTTATAATTAATGGCTGCCTTTCTACACTTTAAAAGTTAGTAATAAATTATTTTGAGAAATTGTGTAGTTGACTCATTTTTTAAAGATTTATCTGAAAAGAATTATCAGAGAAAGATTTGAAATGTTTATTCTGTGCCAATGGGCTTTAACTACATACAGTACTTTCACTCAGACACAATGCCCACCCAGATACAAGTTTGATGTACTTTAAATAAGAATTACAAATACATGCTACAGAGGGAAATAGTTTCACAGCTTACAAGGGGATTTTTATTTATCATGAAAACATTTAGATTATATAACAACGGTACGTTTTTCTAATGATACAAACTTGTACTTAAGTTATATTTTCAAATAACTGATAAATATTCAGTGGGTTTATACTATGTTTACAAAAGTAAAGGGTGTGAGTTCACTTCCTTCTCAAGCAGATCCAATACGGGAAGGTAATTATTAATGTTACAATAATTCAAAGATTTCCCAGTATCTCATTTCTTAATAATGAATACAATTCTGCTGCAGCATATGCATCTGTAGGAGCTTCCCAGCCATTTTCGTCCATAAGGAGGATGCAAAGCTCAAAAACAGTTTCATCACAGGGGTACTGCCCTTTTGGGGTGCACTCCTCCCTGCAAACAGCCATATCCTCCTCCAGAACAGGTTGGAGTTTGTCTTCTGCTGCATACAGCTGTGGCATGCTGAACATTAGAATAGGGCGTCCTCCAGGTGTTCCATGGGCGGGCCTTGTTCTTATTAGGTGTGAATTCCATGTTCTTACAGCCTTGTCCAGTTCATCCTATAACAATAAATGTTCAATTAAAATGGTTGCCACCAACAAGACCCCTTGTTATAGGATAATTTATTTTAGCAAAATATAGACTGACACAAAATACAAAAGCCAGCACAATAGGTATTTTGACAATTACAAACATAAAATATTTGAAGATATTGCTGCTAGGAGTGAATATTGAATTCGATTTGTTGAAAGTAAACTATGCACATCACTGTGACAGTGTCACTTAAACAGTCATTTAGAAATTACCTGGATGAGGTTGAGAAAGCAGAATTGTATCAGGTTTCTGTCCAAGAAGCTGCCTGTGAAATAGCCATCATCTCTCATGGTTTTAAAAATGTCCATCCAAAATTGCACACTCTGCTTACGTAAAACTCCCCACCATGACTCAATCCGTTGATTTGCCGTGCTGCAACCGTAAATAAAGCTTCCTTCTCCTGCATAATTGTCCTGGTGATTCCTCCGTAAGAACATCTGCATTTCTCTGACATGCCCATTTTCCGTACCTGGGTCGGCTCGCACCTGCTGTGGACAGCCTCCAATACGATTCACTGTGTTAATGAAGTAGTCCGCGATCACCTTTGGGTCGCTGTTAGTGTAATAGGCTTCCATCCACATAATGTGCCGACTAAATCCGTCAATGCAGCCATTGATTGCTATGCCAAACGGCTTAAGTTTGTCATATGAATCCATATGCCACAGAGCATTGGGTCCCCTGCTGATGTACTGCCGGCGTCGGAGACGCCGTGCTCGCCGGAGTTCGACTCCCTCGGGATCCAAAATCTTGATGATCATCCTCATTGTGTTCTGAGAAACAACAATCCCTCTTTGAATGGCACGCAGATGTAACCACCGATAGCCTTGTAGGCGACCACTACCAGACAGCTCCTCTTCCACGAAAGAGGCAATTTCTTCTGGATCCGTTTGGTTCTTTCTTCGATACAGACAAAGACGTTTGCACAGTCGTTTTAAAGTTCTGATGCTGATAATAATTTGATGCTGGTGTGCTAAAAGACTTAATATTTCCTTATTTGTGAAACCGATCCCAAAGTATAACTTCACAAGATGCTCGATATTCCTCATTTTAGGGAAGACAGTGCTTCTTGTAAGAGTTGTCATAAAATACAACTTTTTTTCTCGTAATATTATGACTTTATTCTCATAATGTTGCGACTTTATTCTCATAATATTATGACTTTATTCTCGTAATATTATGACTTTATTCTCATAATGTTGCGACTTTATTCTCGTTTTATTATGACTTTATTCTCATGATGTTGCGACTTTATTCTCATAATATTATGACTTTATTCTCGTAATATTATGACTTTATTCTCATAATGTTGCGACTTTATTCTCGTGATATTATGACTTTATTCTCGTAATATTATGACTTTAGTCTCATAAAGTTACGACTTTATTCTCGTGATATTATGACTTTATTCTCGTAATATTATGACTTTAGTCTCATAAAGTTACGACTTTATAATGTTACAACATTATTCTCATAATGTTATGACTTTATTCTCGTATTTAAAAAAAAAAAAAAAAACTTCTCTAGCCTGGCCCTAATACTCCGTCGTAGAGACACAGAGGGCAAACAAGCATGTACACATACTCATACTAAACTACGATTCGGAGAAGCCAACTACCTTAACAATCATGTTTTTGGACTGTGTGAAGAAGTCAGAGTACCCGGAGACAACCCATGTATACTCACGACATACAAACTACTTGCCGAAAGACTTGGGATTTGAACCCAGGACATTCTAGCTAGTGTCCTAGAGGCATCAGTGTTCATAACTGTTTGATTCAATTTATTTTATTTATTTAGCACAAATGACAAAAAAAAAACAGGTTGTCTCAAGGCACTTTAAAAAGTTATTTCATACAGACAGATTCCTAATCAACCTACATTCCAAATTGATCGTCGTTACATATTAAACAATGCAGCCAAATTTAGTTTATCATTCAAATTGGTTAAACAATTTTCCAAAGACATCCAGCTGATTGCATCAAGTCATTGGCTTGCATTACATTACCTGGATGAGCATGTAGTGATAGTGGACACTCGCTTGAATTATGTTGCTGACCTTCCAAAGTATAAGCATATATATATATGATTAAATATTGCCTTTGGCACTATGAAGTATTCATTTGTTATGAAATATTAGTTGTTAGTTCTTGTGCTATTTTTCCAACCTTGAAGAAAAATCCTTGGCTTCATTTCAATCCCGGGTTGACTCTAGAGCTGCTACAGCATGGTATTAAAAGAGAGCAGTTGCTGTGCAGATTAGGTACCTAGAGAGCCACTTCATCTCAACTTTGAGCCAAAATTCTCGTGCTCTGCCACACATCACCACTCGTTGGGTGTTTTGTTTATTGGCCAGGGGTGCCGCGGTTAAAGGTAATTACGCTCTATGTAGACCCGGTCACTGGCGATTGTTTTCCAGGACAGGTATGGCTGCTGCTCAGGGAGCAGAATTCATCAAGATACTCGGACATACATGAATCAAGCCTAATATTACTTTGGACACGGTTTTGGGCTAAGGAATACCATCATAACATAATGAAGATTATTTTTGCATGTTATAGGCCCTTTAACAGGTAGAAACCTCCAGCAGACCTGCCAATGCGTCCTCCAGGATGGCATCACAGCGGAACAGAACACCAGGGCATGTGTATCAACTATAAAGAGAAAAGACACAGATAACAAAGTTAAAAGTTAAAATAATCATAAATAATGCAACATTGGAGAGCAGTATAATGTAGAAAGAGTGAGGGGAAGTGGCTATTCATACATTTTTATAGAACACACTGATAAGGTATGCAAATAATTATAGCCTTTCTTTAATTTATTTAAATAAAAAACATGTTGCATTTACATGAGAACATTGATTATAAAAGTACATTTATTCATTTTAAACTGATGCAGCATATATTGCAGTTATAAATAAAAGCACTGTTAGTGGGCTATTCATATTCTTTTGAAATACCTTCTATTGTCACTGTAGCATAAGATCTAGTTACCTACGGGTATCCTCACAGGCCACAGAATTGCCATGTGTCAGCTGTAAATTAAATCAATCCAAATAAATGTTGCAATCAAAGACTAATCTTTAAAACAAGAAATTAGCATCATAATATTCAGTATTAATGATAAAAGTGCAAGCACTGTCATGACCTGCAGCACTGACATTGCATTCCTTACAAACAGGACACTCTTTGATAAATAAATAAATCTGAGTTTTTGTTGTTCATCTAATGTCCACACGAGTACTTTTCCTATGTGTATTTTGTAGTTTATTATTCTTATTATTCTTATTATTATTTCAAGGGGAAGGTTAAGGGACAAATATGTTTGCTTTTTGTGTTTTTGGTGCTGAACATCACAGCAAAAAAAGAATTTGATATTGAACGCCCCAGGGTTGAAACCATGAGCTGTCTGTTCTAATTAGGTGTAAGTATGACACTGACCCAGAAAGACCCAGACAGCCCGGCGCCATTGAAACAGCTGTAAACACTGGTAGAAATAATCTGATTGCTTCACTTGAGCTTTTAAATTTTTGCGGAAACATTTAGATATTCAATAAATTCACTCTTACAAACACTGTGATGAGGGGATGAAATGCTTTGGTAATTATTTCCTAAATCAAGTTTTTTCAAATTATAAACATAAATAAAAAATAAAAATCCTGACATTGCCATCTTATATGGCATCCACTCTGATTTTGCAGCGAGGCTAAAATAACCACATGTTAAGGGGTATTTTATCTAAAACACTAGCATCAAGTCATATATGATTTAACAAAAGTGTTGCAGTAAAATTGCTCCGGCTCGCAATGATTAAATAATGAGGGTGTAGAAAGGAAATGCGCTCAAAATAAAATGCATTTGTTTCACTACTTATTTCTGAAATATTGTCATCGCTTTGTTCCCTGAAGTTGGAGATGTTGAAGATGCACAGATCAACTGAATAGAACCTCTAACGCTGACTGCTTTTCAAGTTTTCTCTGACTTGTTTAAAGTATACTGTTGCTTTTACTGAATTTACGCTCAGGGCAGTAAAAACACATTGAGAGTTTCAGATCATGTCCATTCAAGTCTTCCTCTTATCCAAGACCACATCAGATGTAACTGTGTCAAAGTCCCTCTCTCCAGTAACACTCTCCAGCTCATTTTGCAGGATCTCAATGTGTTAGTAGACTAGAAGGGGTACACGTTACCTGCCGTGAATTGTGAGTCTGCCCGATGATCTCATCCCAATGTGAGAAAACTTTCAGAAAGGCGCCCAGGATGCATCCGGGACCTCCTTTGAGTATTAAAATAACCTTGACTCATCGAGGGATTGACTCCATTAGGCCCTTGACGATGGGATGTTGTGTTTTGACGCCATGATGTTAAGAGCTGATCCTTTAAGACTTGTAAGTTGTAGGTAAAGCCTTCACCTGAGCTTCTTTGGCCAGGATCCCAGATGATTGATTGGTTTGAAACCTGAAACTCGCTTGTGTGCGTCTTAAACTGATCTTGAAACTACATTAGCTTTGCGGCGGAGGGGTGTGCATTATTTTGTTAAAAGAGGCCTCAACCATCATGAAACACATATGAAAAGTGTCTACATTGTCTGCAAAAATGATTTTATAGGTGGTAAGTGTCCAATTAACATCCGCATGGATTGCAGGGTGCAAGGTTTTCTTAGCAGAACATTGCCCTAAGTATTAAAATGCCACTGCTGGTATCCTGGTGACATGTGTTGACTATATAGACCTGGCCATCCAAGTGATGTAGATGAAAAAATGAGCCCCTTTTCATTTCTCCATGGTCCATTTCTGATGTTCATGTGGGCCTTGTTGGTTCCTTCGGCAGTGGTGAAGGTCAGTGTGGGCAACCTTAATGGTGTGCAGCTATCCAGTCCCTTACTCAGCATAATGTAATAAATAGTGTATTCACACACTTTTCAATCAGAACCAGCTGCAACGTCTTCAAAAAGCTGCAGCAGCTAAAGGCTCTTTGTAGCTTTATGGTTCAACAGTTTTATAAAAGATGCTACTATTTATCTAGGTTTGGTTGAATTACTAAACAACAAAACTGCGTCTATATTCTTTTATAAACAATGTTAAAAAGAACTGCTTCCTGAAGCCAGGGAGCTCAGGTGTCACATGTAACCAGCAAACAGTTTGTTGGTGAAATAAGTTTTACTTTGGAGAAACTTCCAAGGTTAAAGTGTGATCGTGTTAGCAAAAACATGCTGTGTTTGTCCTTAGGACTGAAGTCTCAACTTGCTGAGTTCTGGCACTCCAAAGCTGCTCTGGGTTCTGTGAGGGTATTCGTGTGTAGAAATAGCACAGTATGTATTAATCAAAATAACAACCCTGTTTTTCTTTCTCAGAAAAAAACTTTAAGCACCCAAATAGAAAAAAGGCTGTCACACATAACAAACCATATCAAAGATATGATGATTTGGAAATGTATAGTTCAGTTTTAATGAGTCGGCAGCCTGTCCAGGATTATTCCTCTCACTCACTGACCCCTGGAGATACGAGCCAGCCACACCTGTGACCCTAAAAGAATTAAGCAGTTATAGAAAATGGCTGAATAGATGGGTAATTTAGTTGCTGCAGCTAGATAAGAACTGAGCATTTAAAATGACTATACTTGATTTGATGGTATTCGTGCCAAATAATTTCATATTCTTGTCTGAAGCCACATTATTATCCCTGTTTGGCACACTTCCATTTCTGTTACTTTACTCTCATGCAAGATTATTGCCTTATAAGTTTTATATAAATCTACCACACAATGGCATTCTGGATAAGAGGTAAAAACATGAAGTATTCACAAAATGAGTTTGAAATGAAATGAGACGTGGTTTGATCAAGGGCACCGCAATGTACCAAGTACTGTGATACCATCATTTACTAAAAATGAGGAGTGTTAGAATGAGAGAGGCAGGGCGATCGCTTATTATTAACATCCATCAGTGCTTTGTGGCTTTGGTTATTTTCGGTTCCAGAAAAGCATGACTGGCATGTGAATCCTTTATGTCAGGAAATCACTCACTTTATGCGTCTGCCTCTGTTTGACCTGAAATCAGGGCTGTAGCTTTGTTAAAATGGCAAATTTTAAAGTAACTGCAAATGTCAAACTAATAAGTGTACAAAACAATCTGGCTCTATCATGCTGTGTCACTGCTGGTATACATTTCTAAAAAAAAAAAACATGTGTGGCATACATTTTGTATATTTCTCTGTTGTAAAGTCTGCTTCACCAATATCTATAAACTAATATCTATTTTCTAGAGGCTCTCATGAACCTGTTAAAGATAGCTTGCCAATGCAGCTTCATCAATTGAATTGGTTTTAAGATGAAGAGTCACACCTGAGGGATGGGAATAAAAATGGCACATTTTGAATAATATTTATTATTATCAATAAATATATATTTAAAGGTATAATTTTAATCTTTATACTTCAAGCTAGTTTAGACAATAATTTTCACTGCTTTCTTCCTGCAGAAAAACATGACTTTGTGTTATTTAATCATTCACTCTGACAATCAAAACAAGTTAAACTTAACTGAGTATAAATGCAGCTGTTCGGTGAAGGCGTCAGAGGCTTCTTAGAGAACATTGGTGAACAAACAGCATGACAAAGACGAAGAAACACTGCAGACACCTCAGGGACAATGTTTGGATGAAGAGTAGCCTAGGGCACAGCTGCAAACCAACCAAAACACGGAAGCTCATCTAAAAGGACAGGCTAGTAAAGGTTCTCAGATTAGAGCCAACATTGACAGTCATTGCCGAATCCTGAGAATATTTTCTATTACTTCCACCTACCGGTATGATTATTCCTTCAAACTGTCCTCTTTGCAAGAGTTTCCACAAGGGTTTAATGAGCCAGTTTTAGTCAGCTTGTAAAGCCCTGTACTCTGTGATCCCTAAACAGAAGAAGTTGTTAAGTGTGTGATTACCAATCTTTACATCGCAACATCCGGCCAAAGACGAAAGGAAGATGAATGGAACTAAATACACCACAATCCTGAGAAGAAAATTATTTATCATGAAAACATTCAGCTCAAAGTATATTCATCTTTATCGCCCAAAAAAAGTAAAGACCTTGACACAACAGAGAATCAATGGCAGGACTTGATTTTTACAGATGCTTTGCATCCTACCTGACAGGTCTCACTTTATTTACAGAGAAGAATGGGTATTAATCTTCACAAGCAGGCTGAATGCAAATATCTCATATCAACTTTTTTATTTTTATTTGCAACAAAATGCGAAACAATGCTTCCACTTCACAATTGTTTATTACTTTACACTGAATACACTGAAATTTGTTGTTGGATTATAACAAATAGTGAAACAGTTCATAAGGGTGTGAGGAATTTGGCAAGTTGCTATACATTATCTTTGTGAAAAATTCATGCACTGCATGGTGTGTGTACATTTCTGACAACAACTTAAAGAACATGATCCAATAGCTCTGCTGAGTTTTCCTACTGTTCTCCAATTTTGCATTATTTCTTGTTATTTCAATATTTAACTTAATTTTCTCTCTGTCATTCATAAAAGGTACAGCTGGTCTGGTGTTCTGTTAGCTGTGACATCATCCAGGGAGTCAAATCATCTGCCATTACCCCCTAAAATAGAAGGGATTCCTGGATCAGTGCGTGCTTCTGTGCTTTTTTTATGTCTCTGCTTGGTCTTCACTAACCCCCAGTCAGTCGAGGTAGATGACCGTTCATACTGAGCCTGGTTCTGCAGAAGATTTTCCTCCTTGTTAAAGGGGAGTTTTCCTCTCCACTGTCACTTTAGGCATGCTCAGTTGGAGGGATTGTTGCAAAGCCATCGACAATGCAGACGACTGTCCATTGTGGCTCTACGCTCTTTCAGGAGGAGTGAATGCTGCTTGTCAAGACTCAATGCAATCTGCTGGGTTTCCTTGGATAGGAAACCTTTTGACCAATCTGTCTGTATGATTTGATTGTATTTGACTTTGTAAAGTGCCTTAAGATGACATGTTTTGTGAATTGGCGCTATATAAATAAAATTTTATTGAATTAAAAAATACCAGTTTCCTCTGAGCCAAACTTCCTTTAAAAGGATCCCAGCAAACACTGAAAAACTACTGTCCATTAGTTCAACATGTCAAAATCTTTAATTTATTCAGATTTACTGTGTCACACACAATGCAAAACAAGTGTAAAAATAAGGCTGAAGCTACAGACTTATTAAACTGTATTTGGCTCATCGTAGTACATTTTTGTAGCCTCCGGGGCTCTAAATCAGTAAATGCATAAGAGAATGAATTAAGGAATTATTTAATCTCTAAATCTCAGCATTTAATTTGCCGTCACTAATACACAGATAGATGTAGTAATAGACTGTAAAGTAGCCATTTAACTGTTTCGGGTTATATGTTTTTGACCTAGTCCTACGTAAGTGTCAGCATTGTATTTGGTGTCCAAGTAAAAGAGTGTAATTGCTCAGTTTAATAGAAATAATTAGTTGATGTAAAATTTTGATGTTGTATAGCTTTCAGTTTAGACCAGTGTGATTAACAACCTAACATGCAATATCTTCATTTAAAATACCAAAGCCAATTTTGACAATCAAACTTTACACAATTTGTTAAAAACATAATAAATGACATAAACAAGGATAGGCACGGCGAGTATTCAGCAAAAAAAAAAACGTGTCACAAAAAGAAAAAAAAATGTCACTTCATAATGTAGCCCCTTCATTTTCAACAGCTTTTTTCAGACATAATGAAAGAGGTTGACAGCAAAATAGTGTGATTACTTTTCTGTTGTGAGAAATCATTGTCTGAAGATGCTGGCAAGAAAGACGGAAAAATAAAATTGCAGCTGAGAATATTGTGAGTCGTACTAAAGATGCTTCTGACAGAGCCACATGTCAAGGCTCAAGAGCCTCCTAGAGAAAAGAAACGAGACCTGAATGCAGGCAGTCACATACATATAATTTTGATCATGAACTGTATCCACAGACCGCTACACAACAGTAAAAGCTTTTTTCTCTCCTGCAACCTCGCCATGCTGCTTGCGTTGAATGAAAAAGAAAAACAATGCTTTAACTGAGGGACAGCGTGATGATGGGATTCTCACCATGCCTGTATGGATTACTCCAGTGTTCTCCTGCAGTCAAAAGCATGCATGCTAGGTTAATTGATATTTCTAAATTGACAGTAGTAGATTGTGCGTGCATGTACGGTTGTGAGTCTCTGTACCCGATGTTCGGTAACAACTTGGATGAGCTTCAGTGAATGAATATGAATTACCTATGTGTTATTAATATGTTATGTAATGAAACTTAAAGAAGAATTTTGTGTCTAAGGAAATTCTGCAGTCTTTATTTAAGTCAATGACAAACAGATGCAGAATGCAGTCTAGCCCTGATATAAAATTAAGAAAATATAAACTCTGCTGGAGAAGATGATGTTTAACAGAACCAAATGCATTTACAGGTGATGGTGATATGATTAGAGTATAATTTAACAAAATATTATTTTCAGTAATTCCATATATTCAGTATAAAGTAAAACTTGCATATTATATTCATTCGTTACACACAGACTGATATATTTTAAGGGTTTATTTCTTTTAATTTTGATGATTATATCTGAAAACTAATGAAAACCCCAAATTCAGTATCTCATAAAACTTGAATATTACTTAAGACCGATAGAAAAAAGAATTTCCAGAAATACTGAAAAGAATGAACATGAAAAGTATGAGCATGTGTAGCACTCATTGTTTAGTTGGGACTCCTTTTCCCTGGATTACTGCAGTCAAGTCAGCAGTTTTTCACATTATGGTGTACCTTCACATGACTGAGAGACCATTTAAAGGCCTTTGAAGGTGTTTTGAGTTAATTTTCTGATTAGAGTGTGGCACCAGGAGTCTTTAATACTGGACCTTTTCGCAATATTCTAATTTTCTGAGATACTGAATTTGGATTTTTTATTAGCTGCCAGTTATAATCATCAAAATTAAAAGAAATAAACACCTGAAATATATCTGTCTGTGTGTAATGAATGAATGTATTTAACAAGTGGCACTTTTTGAATGGAATTATTGAACGAAATCTATGTTTTCATGATACTCTAATTATATGACCAGCCTATATGTAGGACTAGACAAATATGTGTACAACATTTATGTGAGTCAGATGTTATCCTTTTGGCATGTAAAATTACACAATGTAGAACTAAAGGCCTTTGGTGATCTACATCTTGTCTTTAATAGCAGTGGTTTGTCTCCTTAACGGCACAATCGTGATATTAAAAATTTATTCTTACTGAAGCATTAGTATGAAAGTGTTAAATTACTAACACTGTTGGAGATTATGTTAACTTAAAAAATATATTTTATATTCACTCTCAGCTACAAAATAATGGAGCAAAAATCCAACAAATTTTCTTGTAGCTACAGTCCCATACCAAGGTATTCATGTTGTTTGTAGCTTTTGAAGATTTCTCACATTATTCTTTCAAATAAAAATGTAAAATATGTGCTATGCATTTGTATTCAGCTCAGTTAATTCTGATAGGCCTATACAACATATTTTTCTTCAGAAATTACCTAATTATAATGTATTCCACCTGTGTTAGGATCTATACTTATAATGTAAGTATAGATCCTGCTGTTCTCTGGAAGATTCTGAGGTTAGAAAACCTTTGGTGAATAAATAGCATCATAAAGACCAATTGACATGCCAGACAGGTCAGGGAAAAACTTATGGAGATGCAGGGTTAGGTTATAAAATAATAATCCTAAAATATTATAGTCTCACGGAAAATCCATCACTTCAAAGTGAAAAGATTATGCCATATCTGTATACCTACCCTACCATAACATCTGTTCCTACCTACACTGACAGCCAGGATAAGGAGATAACTAAACAGAGATTATGTTGCTGTGGTTAGTCAGTTTTTCCACAAATCGGACCAACAGAGAACAAATTAGTAAGGTCCATGGAGAGTAGGAGTCCAGAAGTAAAACAACGGGTGAACAGACAGGCATGACATTGTGCACATAACAGGAAACACAACAGAATAATACAAAAATGCAAGAAAGAAGGAAAAAATGCTAATAGAGTAATTAGTGGAACAAAAAACGGGTGAGTTTGATTAACTGAATATCGTGCAGCTGAGTCTGAACAACTTAACACTAAAAAGGAGCACAGAAGAATATAACATAAGAAAACTCAAGGATGAGTCAAATTGTCACTACACAGAAGACGAGTAAACACAAGATTCTTCTAAAATAAAAACGTCACATAACCGAACTAAAGTCAGTCAGATCATGACACTGTTGCTGTCTGCCTCCAGCATGCTGTTTGTCCACAGCAGCAACTTCAACCTTCATCCCTTTACGTTTGTAAAAACGAACAGCTTGCACAGCTTTGAGTCAAGGCATGTTTTCAGCCACATTTGAGGAATATAAAAGTCCCAAATAGCTTAAGGGAGGGAGACATTTTTATCCTTTTAAGATTCATAGTCCACTCCAACTCTTACCAAGAAAAATGGATTATAGCTGAACTTCAGCCTTCAGCTCCTGTTGAATACCAATGAGTATTGTGTTTTCCAATTTAAAACTTCCGAGAAGGTAAAATAACAAACAGAAACTGCCAAATCCTCTGTCTCAGAGGAGTTCTCCTGTATATCTCCAACATAAGAGGACTAGCAGCACACAACACATTCTGCTGCACAGCCCTTTTTCATGGCTCAATGACGCTGTCCGTCTCTTCAGTCAATCAACACATAAATTAACAGTGATTAAGGCGGTGGTTCTCAGGTTTTGATTATTTGATGGCTGCATGCATATGCAGTATGAAAGCTCACAAAAACACTACCATATTTACACTTCTAAAGAGCACTTTTTGCACTTGTAGTTAAAAGGAGTGGTAGGTTATGAAAGAGTACAGCGACAGCAACAGAGTAGCAGGGTTTGGATGAAAAACTTGAAAGGTCAAATGTATTCCAACAATAAATAAATAAAAGGTGCAAGCAAGACAAAGGAACTACTGATTCTGAGTGTCAGGAGGATCCACACAGGGGGTCTGTCACCTTGCTGTTATGATTTACTTGTGCAGTTGTGCCTGCGCACCATGTTTCCAGTTATAGCAACAAGCCCCTGTCCTCCGTAGGGGAGATGCACTTACATCGACAGGAGCGAAACACTGACTGCTGCACCGTAGGAGTTTTCCCCCCTTCAGGGAGAAACTAAAATACTGCCCAAATTCCATATCAAGGTATAAAGAAGGAATACTATAAAAGAATATGGTGGCAAAATAATACATGTTGAGAAATGCTAAGATACTAAGTGTGACAGATCAAAATATCACATGCAAAAAAAAAAATAAAAAAGAATTGAACAAGTAGGCTTAAATTCACATATTTGTGTGTGAGAAATAGTCTGGAGGGGAGAGAGAGAGAGAGAGAGAGAGAGAGAGAGAGAGAGAGAGAGAGAGAGAGAGAGAGAGAGAGAGAGAGAGAGAGAGAGAGAGAGAGAGAGAGAGAGAGAGAGAAAGTGTGTATTTTATGTATGTGCATTATTTGCAGTCGGGCTTCAGGAGAGAGCGACAGACTAGGTGGAGAGTCGACTCAGACATCACCACCTTGTCCACACTACTGCCTCTTATCTCTGTTTACAGCAAGAAAGCTCAACAAAGCAAACTCAGTGCAGGTAAGGCAATTTATACTTTCTGCAAAGATGATAAAAGATGGACATGCTGGATAGAAGGATTGCTGTGATGGATAGCCAAAATCTACAAAAAAAAAAAATATTCATTGATTTATGACGTATAAGACCTGTTGGGAATCACATTACAACTCAAATTTTTACTATTGTTCCTGCAATATGATCAAATAACTATACCATAATTAAACATTTTATCTTTTATCATTATCATATCTGCACATTTAATAGGCAGAAACATTAAATAGTTTGTTACACTATGGTGAGAATATAATTTTTGCCAAGTTTTAATGATTAGTGATGAGAATTATGTTATAATTTTAAAGCCAACTATTCAAATCATAAAATTAAGACCTACAAAAAATATATAAATAAAAACAAAATGGATTTTGTTTGTTTGTCTTTTGAACTTATTTGGATGTTAGTCTCTATCACCTTATCATTTATCAATACTAAATAATATAAAATACAAAAACATGGTATGCTATTATTTATCCTATGTTTTCTTTACCTGCTTTAAGGCTAGGTGTCTGGGCACAAAAAGCCTCATATGTGATATTTTGAGAATGTTTCCTGATCTACATGTAAAATCAAATGCTGAACAATAGCTATACACAATGAATGTTTATTTATAATCTTAAGACGAAACCTGTGCAACAAGGGAACCTTCTGTATAAGTAATCCAGCCGCATGTGTTGGGAGAGAAGGGCGGTTAGCTGCAGAGGTGAAACAGAACTGGACTTCGTCAGATACTCAGAAAGATAATGGAAGGGTTTCTGTGTTTGAGTAAGTGGACAGATTTGAGGGGAAGAAGATGTTTGTGGCCTGTGGGGTGAGGTTTAGTGGCAAGGATTGTTTTTTATGAATCAGGGTAGACGAACATTGAACATCTTGCCAGAGGCTGAACTGAAAGCTGGAGAGCGTGCAAGCAGGGGATGGCTGCAGACTGAGGAGCTGCAGTGGATGACAGGTTTTGCTGAAGAGACCAAGGTTTTGTGTGGACACTGAAACTGAAAGGTGCAGAAGACGTAGGAGGTTATCTTCCAGAGAGGATTGAAGACTATAACTCAGAATAATGACAAGGCGATACTTGGGCTTGACTATGCCAAGAACAGTTGATCATGAGTCAAAGTGTGCCGGATCTTTAAATCCCCAGAGGCCAAATGGAAGATTGTCCACAGGTGAGCAGGAGGCATCCACATGAAAACACAAAAACAAGAAATGTCATCCTCTCAAACTGACGTGCATCCAGTTCAATGTGCTAAGCAGGGAGTCCCTGCGAGACTAATTTGTAAAAAGCTTTGACGCAGTGCAATTTGAATGGGTTAGCTGGTTGTTACAGCTTTGCTTGACATAGGCACACAGCTCAGCATGAGAAGGAGGGGCTGGAAAGACAAGTATCGATTTAAGTTTGCCTTACATCCATTGTCAGAAATCCTTGAGGAAATAAGTGAGCTGAAAGTCTATGCAGTGAATGGGGACTTTTTCCCATCTGATGATTGGATACCCATCATGATAATCACCCAAGAAGTGAAGATTTAATTCTGTATTTTAGTATTCCAGTCTCAATCTGCAGTTTGCCGATGGATGAGCCACTCACTGATTTATTACCTTCAGAGGTGGACACAGTCTCACTAAACTGCAAATAGATAACTGTGGAGGTAACTTTTCATTCATCGCATTATCATACACGCTTACTTTAAGAACTGTTTGCGGACAGGTTAGCTTCCATTTTATCAAGTTCCGATACCTTTGAGTACGACAGGAATGCTCAAAATATTAATCCACCATTTACATCACCGTCCTGGTTCTCACTGCACAATTCATGCCTGTGCAAATTCTCAGTTATCCAGGTCATCGCAACAGTAAACAAGCTTAAACGAGGTAACTGGACTTTTGCTCCGTTTTTTTTTTTTCAAAACGTTTCAACACCTATCCAGGAGTCTTTGTCAATTGTCGTGGCTTGCACTTGAGCAACCAGTAGTTGGAGCACTGCTGTTTTTAAGGAGGCCAATCCTCCTTGGCGCTTTTTAAGTCAGATGCAAATCCATGATCCACCCGTCACTATCCTGGGTTGTTAGAGTCTATTGGTTGGTGTGAGGGGTGTACTTGGTCACCTGAGTCCTGAAGAGACTGCTGCTGTAATTTCTATGGAATGTGTCGGAGGACCGAGCTGTAAACACTGGGGTGTTGGAAATGCAACCCCCTCCCCACCCCTGTTCAGTGTTTGTTTTTCTTTTTTGAGTAAGATGGCTTCTTTCACCTCTCATTCAAGCCATCTGTTCTCTCCATCCAAAATCGGAACACCATTGCCGTCAAAAGAGTGCCCTTTGTTCTTAAGGTCCAAGTGGTCCTGCCCCGAGCTACTGGCGCTCCTGTGCTGTGCCTTGCATCTGTATAGTTGTTTTTTAGTTTCTCTGATGTAGGAGTCGGAGCAGTCTACACTGTATTGGACCGCATATACAACGCCACTCTGCTGTGGTTTGGGTGTTCTGTCTTTGGGATGAAACAGCTTTTGTCTAAGAGTGTTGTTAAGTCTAAATTTTCCTGGTATATTGTGTTTTGAGAAAGTTCTCCTGAGTTTCTCAGCACTTGTGCGGCATTCAGCAAACGCGCTGCATAATCACACAACACAACCAAATACATAAAAGCGATGCAAACAGAACGTCGGACTTTTTATTAAAATTACGCACTAACTCTGTAAACGGGCCACATAGGGAAGCTTAAAAGTATAATGTTCTCGCCTCAAACGATCTAAAAACGTACTTTTGAACAACAGCAGCAACAGAAAAGGGAATTTTTAACTTACCGCTGTGAGCTCTGTTTGCGCTGTTTCGAATCAAGCTGCAGCCGCGGTGCATTCTGGGCAAGCGGTCAGTCTGAAGAACGCACAAGTTCCGTGGGGTCTAAAATCAGCTGTTCTACGTAGAGCTCCCCCTAGAGGCCTGGAGTACCTCCGTTGTGGATTATTTATGCAGCACGTTTTGTATTTGGTTGTGTTGTGTGATTATGCAGCGCGTTTGCTGAATGCCGCACAGGTGTTGTCAAATTGATGAAGTTGGTTTCTTAATTTGCTCGTCTTTTGCCTATTTGCACGTGTTTTCTGAAGTTGCAGGACGTTTGCACCTGTCGGCCACCGTAGCCACCAGAACCGAGAAAGACTCCTGGGTAGGTGTTGAAATGTTTTCAGAAAAGTTGAGCGAAAGCCTGGTTGCCTCCGTTTCAAGCCTGTTTGCTGTTACACAATAAACATCCACACAGACTTCTCCACAACAGTAGTAGTCACAGCTACACAAAAAAACATTGTTAATAGCAGTGCTGTTTCCTTCTTACCTGTCTTTTTCTTGTTATCATATGGTCTTAATATTGTTGGCTTCCATTGCTCAAAAACTGTTGCTGGTGCCCATGTTTTTTCTCTTTCTCTCTCCAGTAAACAATGTCCTGTTGTGTGACTGTGACGCTTTAATTAGTAGAGTAACCAAGCTTTCTGGGTTCATTAATAGCAACGTATGAGGTGAAAGGAGACTGGACCCAGAGCTGGGCTTCTGAGTCCACTGCATGGCTCAGCGGGACTCTTTTTCCAATACTTCCGACCAAAACACCTGCCTGCGACTTATTGTTTGCCCTATGGCAATCCACGAGGGACATTTAATCAGCATGAGAAACCATGTTTGTACACAGCAATAATGAAACCGATTTATATTTAGGCTTTTCAATTTAAAGATTTTGCACATTAAATATAACAATATTGATATTATTGATGTGACAACAATAAGTAACCCAAAAAGGCATTATTCATTGCACGTTTCTTAAAGAGTCTGATGACAGAGGGGAAAATGGGACCTCTGAAAATGCTCAGCACTGTGTTCCAGACTTCCACAAGTGTTCCCATATCTGTTCATTAAAAGTAAATTGTGCTTGTTTATTGATACTATTTTCAAGGTAACAGAGGTAATAGAGCTGGTTGTTTGTTTCTCTTGCAAGAACTGGTAACACTGACTTCTAACAAACACTCACAATATTTTCTTTCTATAATACAGCTGCCTGGGCACAGAAGGATAGATGTTGTTCTCAAATAACACTTCCACTGTCATATAATAGTTAAGTTTAAAAGTTTATAAGCCCCTACCCCCCAGGCTACTTCACAGTCAGTTATATTGATGGTATGATTCCCCTGGACAATTACAGCTAACCTATCGCAATAGAGGCACCTCCCAACTACACACATTTCCTTAACAAGGCTTATATGAAAGCTTTTTATTACTTGGAGCTTCAAGCTAAATGGTTTAGGTGTCAACAGTTATATTGTTATGTATTATTGTATAGGTGAAAATGCTTCTTTGGTGGGTATCAGATTTATGTTTTAAAAGGTTTTGAAGAACAACCTCCAGCACTAAGGAATTAATTTCCTTTTTAAAAGCATTAGGAGTGGATAAAGGTTTGTTTCATGGAAAATCAATTGCCGCCAGTTGATCAGATGTGGCAGCGGCTTCTTTTTTTCTTTTTTTTTAAGATTACATTTCTACAGTCATCCTTGGTCACTGATCAGATTTTCCTTGACTCATTTTCATAAAATGACATCAAGCACTTGAAAGAAAGTTGCTATCATTAACATAAAAAACAAAAAAAATCCTTGTAATATGCAAAAAGCCTGTTTAACAGCACGTTTAATAGGTAGGTTGTCATTTTAAAAGTCTGGTATGTGTACAACTGAGATGTTAATTCTTTCATAAAATGCCTTTTTATGCAAAGGATCATCCAGTGGCTATGATGGTAATTGCAACCTAAACATAATAAAGTGTTACTAAATAAAAACATTCCTGCACCAACTACTGTGGTCAATGCTAGAAAATGTGTAACTCAGTCCCAGTTTACAAGCTATTTGCCTATATGTTTAAAACAGAGAATTTCCTTATCCAATTTTGTTCCAGTTTGCCCAGTCATATACGTTTGATATTGCATTTTCTGCTAAGGATATTGTATATGTGAAATATAGGTGCCATATATTGTTCTGATAAGTACCCAAATTGTATAAATTTAATTTTGTATTAATTTACTAAGAATCTTGTATCTGGTTTTGCTGCCGAATGCATTACATACAAATTTCAACTAAAATAATGCAAACTTTATAAGATTAACATATCTCTTTTCCAAATGGGTGTACCCGGTCAAAAGCCAGAGAGAAGATGTGTCTTAAGAATAAATAAGAAAATGGCAAGTGAAGAGGCCTATCCAGTTTGCAGCAGCAAAGAGTTCTATACTTTTGGAAATGCAACAGTGGAAACAGTCTCCAATGAGTTTCCACTGTGTCTTTGGCATCTCTATCAACAGTTGGTAAACCTATCAGAGTGACTGAGAAGTGGAGTGCAGATTCACTAGCTCAGAGAGGACTTAAAAGACTTAAAAACATATTTACAAGTTTGAAAATGACATCTAAAATGGACCAGCAACAAGTGCAGGGAGCATAAAATGGGTATAAAATTTTCTCTCCGTGTTCCAGCTAAATGCCAGACAGCTTTTTGCACCATCTGGAGGAGCGATAAGGGTGAATTAATCACTCCATGGTAAAAAGAATTACAGTAATCCAACAGATTTGGAACAAAGGCATGGATTAGTTTTTTTGAAGCAATCTTTCCACAAGAGGCTTTTTTAAGAAAGAGTTGCAAAAAGTTGGAATGAAAAAACCTACAACCACAAAAGTAGAGTAATTTATGGTTGTCAGGTCTCTTACTTCTCACTGAATGAAACACACACAAAAATAATTCAATTTAACTTTAGGTCAATCCCTTGAATTCTCCTGAGAAAAGTTGATAGTTTGTGCAAACAACTTTATTGCTACATTATTATTCAGTTTAACTCTGCTAAAAATGGCATTCGCATCAATGTTATAGCCAGCATTTCAGGCTTGTTGTTGCCCCCGACAAATCAGCTGTAAAAAAAAAAAAAAAAAATCCTGTTTAAATTTAAAACCTGCAGAGAGTTGTGAGTTAATCAAATTTTCTGCTCTTGCCCTGCTAATTTTCACCGAGTAAGTTTCTAACACAAAACCTGTAGTTTGTCAGATTTAAACATAAACATTTATATTAACTGTTTCTTTCTAACATTTGAGAGTTAGAGTAAATTGTCTTGAATAGGAAGTAAGAGGGTGCAGTGAAAGGATTGTGGTCTAAAGTAACAATCCACAGCATAGAAATCTGCAAAACAAATAGTCTCTATCTGATTGCTCCCAATAGACACCTTTAGCCAAAGTTATTTGGTCAACCTTGCAGAAAATCAGCAGTTGTTAACGTAGTGGTTGATGTTACCTGATTATCACAGGTGTTCCCTGCAATGATAAAGAATCCCCCACCCCCCATGCAAAAAATTATAATTTTAAGCCAATGGGACCCTGTGCGCTAAATGGGTGGGAGTGGTGTTAAAGCACGTAACCTCTGCGCTTTGGGGTTTGGAGAGCGGGCTAGCACCTGGTGGATGTTGCAGTCACTGTCTGCTGTAGTTTATTGCAGAATGCAATGCTCAGAGTCTAAACCACCAAATTTTGATCCCTGAAACCGCATTTCTTCCAAATTCTCTTAGTTGCAAGGTCCTCCAGCAGTGCCAAGTCAAAGTATATTTGACTGTTAGCAGGAATTAAAGTAATTGACCCACACCATGGAGAAGTATGGCATGTGTGTTCTCACCTCTCTCTAGCAGAGTACAATAGGTGGACGCCAGCCACAGGTGTTTCTCATCCACGCCAATTAGGAGGACCATTTAAGGCGGCTGGAGATGGATGGAAGGCATCAGCGCATTAGCTCACCCGAGCGGTACCTGACCAGATCCTTGTTCCAAGTTTGCTCCTCAGTTCCAAGTTTCCCTCAATTAATGCCTATGATCCTCTCTCAGGTCAAACCTTGTTCTGGTCTGGTTCCTCCAAGATCTCTCCTTGGAAAGATCATCCAGTCCTCTGGCAGTTTCGAGTCCCTAGAGCCTCCCTGGTTGTCTAGTTGGCTGTTACTCCCCGCTGGCGTTTCTGACTTTGATCACCCTGTCCACCCTCCGTCGTGGATGTACCACCGAGTTCCGAGCCACACCTCTGCTCACTTCCATCAACAGCAACTGCTACCTGTCTCTCTCCCTCCAGTACATCATCCGTCATCCTATCCATAAGTCAGCCTCTGCCGCACCATCTAGTCAGCCAGTTTGTTCCCAGTGCTCACCTCTCTTCTTTCACTTGCCCGCAGTCTGTGACCAGAGCCCTTCCAGCTGAACAGAACCACTAACACTTTCCTCTTCTTCCCTACCCTTTAATGAACCTATTACATTGCACTGCTGTCTTCATGTTTGTTGCTTCTGGGTCAATCATGGAAAGTATGAAAGTGACATATGTCAGTTTCAGAATAAACTATAAAATTAGATGTAAATGAAACAGCGGCAGCTTGGGTGTGACATCATTGCCATTTCCTAACGCTGACCTCTGGAGGGAATTGATTGCAGTATGAGTCCATATTTAGACACAGAGTCCGTGCAGCGGGCCCATTTGTTAAATAACCTTATATGCAATTTGCTCAGGGGATGGTGGACCAGCATTTTCATTACTACACTGAACTTCAAAGGCCTTGTGTTGTGTGTAATGGAAACAAGCACAAAAGGAGATTTAGCCTTCCTAAGAGCTTTTGTTGCAAACCCATCAGAGGTTTCCTTCAGTAAAATATTCCCATTAATGATGCCAGTTCAAAGAGATAGACACGTTTGGTAAGGCATGTGTTTCAGGAAAAAAAACACGATTTATTTACATAACACCAATTTACGACACATGTCCTCTCAAGGCACTTTACATAGTCAATTCAATCAAATCATACAGATTTGTTAAAGGGGCTATGACAACAAATTTATTTTTTCTGAGGTTTTGGGGGTATAATATGACCTGTTGTGCACTGATGAGACTGTCAATGTCAAAACTGAACCAAAGGACCTGCTCAGGGGCGATCAGCTTCGTTGCTTTGCTCAAAACAGTCTGATCAGAAAACAGTTTATCTTTCTATGTATGTTGTCTTTCTACATAATTCATATTCTCCAATCAGAGCACACCATCAAGCAAACAGCCAGCCGTGAGAGAGGCTAGCATGTCTGACTGCTCCACTTGAGAGAAGGAAGGTGGAAAACTAGTTGATGGCAGCCCCAAATCAGCCTTTCTGTATCGGCTCGAACAGGAGGCAGTAACCGCCGAAGCCGCGGAGCGCGAATATCCCATATTCAACTTTAAACTAACTTCGTAGCGGTTACTAAAAAGCGGAGCTGATATGTCCGAGGGTGCTGAAAAATGGATGAAATTTCCACTGACTCCTGAAGAGCGAGAGAATCACAGAGGAGTGATTGACGATTTTATGTGGGGGAATTCAGTCGTGATTTTCGAGCAAACTGATTTTAAGATAAAATTTTCTGTACCCTGACGGAAAGTGGCGACCACGTCGCTGTCATTACCTGCACGTTTATTTCATTTCTAAATGCTGTCAATGTAAGGAAGGTGTGACTGTAATTTCAAAAATCCAATTGACTAACTAAAGCTAAACTACAGCCAGCTGCATGATTTTCCTGATGCTGCCTCGGAGAGCGAGCTCTCCAGGTTAATGCCTTTGGTCAGCTTGGCCTCCCTGCCTGACATCTTGCAACACCAACACTTCAACTAGCCATAAAACCATAATAATTGATTTGTGACAGAGTGTTGTGGGGAGAGAAGAGAGGTGTTGATAGAGGGGAGAAGGGGTGTGGGGACACATTTACATAATTTACATCTGCAGCAACATCAACTACATAAAATGGTTTATACAGTGATGTCATGGCACCTATAAAAAGTTATCTAGCCCTGTCTAGGAGAGGAACAGGGTCAGACTTTGAGAGACAGGGTCATCCGTACACAACAACTAAATAGATGGATCTGTTATTCAGATCCATCTATTTATCTATGTATTGGTAATGAATGCAAAGTTAGATGAAACTATTAAAGTATAAAGTTCTGAATCAGAGAATCTTTTTGGAATTTTTTAATGAAAATGAAGGTCCTGTTCATTCCTACAGATTTTATATATTTTGGATTATTTTCAAACATTGAAAATATAGCTTTTCTGGAAAGATCAAACTTTACTCTCATTCTGCAGCTCTTAACAGTTTCTTTATTGCATCACAGTGACTGACATCAACAAAACAATGGCTCCCGTCAACTTTTCATGCAAATCAGTTTACCGAAGCGTAGTCACAAATTAGGAAGATTTCTGAACCGGATGTTTTTTTAAACTAATTAAATCACTCTCTGTCAAAAGTAAACTCACACATCCAGAGCAGATGGCAGTGGAGGCTGATCTAATACAAAGTTTGGAGAATTACATGAAGAAAATAAATTAATGTAAATATGTAAATAAACAGCTTTCCCATTGCAGTGATGATCAAAATGTTGATCTGATCAAATCTAATTAGCACTTTATTTTTGTCATTACCAGACATTCTTTAGTCTTATTCAAGCATGTTAAAAATACCTCTGATGAGAAGTGTTACATTTAATGAATCGTTAGTTTCTTAATACATTCATCGGAGTGGGAAGTGATACAGCATACAGAGCACTTTAATCAGTTAGTGACGTTAGTGACGTTTGTGTCTCAGTTATAGTATGGCTCATTCTGTTGGTGTCGAAATTCTCCTTTTAAACCAGTGGTTCTTAAAGTTTGTTTCCTTTTGTAAAAATATTCTTATTGTTGACAAATTATATTTAATTGGTTGTCAAGTTGTGAAAGTGTTAAAAAAAAAGCCAAAGATGCTAAAGTGTCTTTCCAAAAAAAAAAAAAAAAAACACAGCCTTTGCTTTTGTTTCTCTTTTTTTTTCCAAAACTTATCAGATTTTGACCATAAACCATAAAACATTGTTTTTGGGAGTTTTTTTTTTTTTTTAACCAATTAAAGTATGAACTATGCAGTCTGCATTGTTGTTCAGCTCTCTGAGTCAAGGAAACATTATTTCCTTCTTACGTTCAGCTTTGAAGATGCATCTCTCAGTTCAATATTTCTAGAGGGTGACATGTTTGCCTCTTCCTCTTTGTAAAGATGAACCTCCAATGCAGTCTTAGACGTTTTCCCACTTCTAACAAGTTTTCTTCCTGTATTTCTGTGTATTTAGCTCCATTCATCTTCTCATCAAATGTGACCGGCTTCCTTGTCTCTGCCAAAATTTATTTTGCCCTTAGTATGCTGCTGTCACCACCATGCATCAGTGTGAACAGGGTTGTGCTCAGTATCCTATTGCAGATAGTGCTTTGAATGCAGGCCTAAAGGTTCAATAGGATCCTCATCTTCTACATTATTGCTGGGATCACTACATGAGACAAAGTTTAAACAAAATTGTATTTTTTTATTTGAATCGTGGCATTTTTCTAGTAATTATTCCGTCAAAGCAAGTTTTATACGATTGTACAAGTAATAGTTATCCTGTCAAACAGAGTGTCCCATCCAAGCTGTACATTTTTGAAGCTCCTCCAGAGTCACCATGGCCCTCCTGGCTGCTTCTCTGAGCAATGCTCTCCTTACCCGGTATATAAGTTCATACCTGCAAAACCTACCAAAGTTTTGGAAAGTTGGCAGATGTACCAGAGCCATATTCCTTCTATTTTCAGAGTTGTTTATTTTTTCCAAATCTAACCATGCCTTGAACTTCTCTATAACCTTCTCTTTGACCTGTCTGCTGTGGTTCTTGGTCTTCATAATGCTGTTATTTTTTTCAATATTCAATATTTCAAATTTTTCTAATTTACCTCTAAGTGCTTGCGGAGATTACATTACATTTGTTTTCTATTTACTAATTAGGCAACTTCTGAAAATAATTGGCTAAACTGGATTTTGTTTAGGGATATGTGGTCGGAACTCTAAACAATAACTGACTTCCTAGAGTTATTGAATAAGGAAATAAGTTCCAGCACTTTTATGGAGAAACAGAGCAGAGATCACATAGATGGAAAGTAATCGCACCCCACGGTCCCGCTGCAGTCTGCGTCTGTCTGTTTCTGTCCCTCCTCGCTTTCGGCTCTCCCTAATACTCGACAGTGGTCTTGGCATGAGACAAAACAAAGACCTTTCTGTCCTAGACAATCATCATCCCGCTCAGCATTTGGCCTTGCAATCAGCAGGCCCGTGCTCCCATGTCCAAGTGGCGTGAGGCCATAGCAACTTCAGAATAATATTCTAGTAACAGGATATCAGCCTATTGCTGACAAAATATCCATTCCACGCTCCAGATTACTAGTGGAGAGAAACTGAAAAACTTTGTAAACTGTTCCTTCTTCTTTACAGTCAAGCATTTTTTATGTTGATCTGCAACAAGAACATTTCAACAAAACACATGTGACGTTTTTGGTTGTGATGTAACAAAATGTAGGATACCCTGTGTCATTTGATTTTAGTTTGCTACCTACTCACAAACACAGAATCTCTCCATCTTAGAGCCAGCCCAACCCAATTTGGCACCCTAGACGAGATTTTATGTGCCCCCCCCCCTTCCATTTACATACGCTTACAAAAGAAATCAAATAACATTATTTTCACCAGCTTATAAGGTATCATGCCACCTAATTTATATGCTTGAAAAATTACAAATTAATACAAAAAATTAGAAAAAACAATATAAATACTACATTACATAAAAAAATTACTTTATCAAATTTAAAAAGTAAACCAGTTCTCACATAGTAGCTTTATACATAAGTTACTTTTACTCCAAGCGATAACTATATACAAAAACTAAATTAAACAACTATATTAGGAAGCTATATTAATACCTACCTATATACAAATACATGCAAAACTATGTGCAAAAAAAAAGGCATTTATAGAACTGTAGTGGCACTTAATATTACTTCATCTACCTTTTACTCAACCTCACTTCTCTCTCCCAGCAAAGGGATCAGTGACATCATCATATGACAACTCAGTGTAGTAATATTAAATGGCCCTTGTTTCACATTTGAAGCTATGTTAGCATTTCCATTTTAAGAGTCAATTGCTCCCTCGAGGCCTAATGGACCCAGCCGGCTCTGCCTATATCTACAATATTATTATATAGCTAGCCGTAATTTGTATTTCATGTATTATTCCCGACTCATCACAGTCATACATATTGTTTTATATTCTATTGTGAAGTACTGCAAATGTCATGCTGTTTGCTTTTGCTTTTTCCAGGCCTTGAGTCAAATCCTGCCCTTAGGATGTCAGACAACAACTGCTCTTTTGATCTAATGGCTGGAACCGAAGAATGGGTTTGTCCTCCAGGACAGCAGTGCATCAACATGACCTCTGGCATAAATGGCAGCCAAATTGATATGGACAATACATGTCTGACGGAAGAAGGATATCTGGAAAAATATCTGGGCCCTCGTCGATCATCAGTGTTTCTGCCTGTCTGCCTCGTTTATCTGCTCATCTTCTTGATTGGTGTTGTGGGGAATGTGCTGACATGCACAGTCATTGCACGCAACAAGGTCATGTGGACGCCGACAAACTACTACTTGTTCAGTTTGGCGGTGTCAGACCTGTTGGTGCTACTGCTCGGTATGCCACTGGAGCTGTATGAACTGTGGCAAAACTACCCGTTTCTCTTGGGGAAGGGAGGCTGCTACTTCAAAACCTTCCTGTTCGAGATGGTCTGCTTGGCATCTATCCTCAATGTGACTGCGCTAAGCATTGAGCGTTACATTGCTGTGGTGCACCCACTGAGAGCAAAGTATGTTGTGACACGTACCCACGCCAAGAGGGTCATCCTCACCGTGTGGGGCATTTCGGTGCTGTGCGCCGTGCCTAACACGAGTTTGCATGGGATCATCACCCTTCAGATTCACTCTGCAGGCCCCGCTGGCAACGTAAATCTGGAGATTTCCGACTCAGCAATCTGTACATTGGTCAAACCACGTTGGATCTACAACCTGACCATCCAGCTGACCACCTTTGTGTTTTTCCTTCTGCCCATGGTCACGATCAGTGTTCTCTACATGCTCATTGGGCTGCAGCTGAAGCGTGAAAAGATGAGACAGTCACTGGAAGCCAAGTCGGGCTTTGGAAACGACAGCTTCTGTAACATCCGCACCCAGCAGCAGAAGGCACGGCGCCGGCAGGTCACAAAAATGTTGTGTGAGTCAAAGTTTTGTCAAATAAATTACATTTTAAATTTTCTGAGACTACTATAATCCTCCTCACTTAGGGCTGCGTGCAAAAGATGAACCAATCAAGATTTGTGTACTAATTTCTGGTCTTTTCTTGTTTTTAGTAAAAAAGAAAATCATGTGCCAACTATTTAAATCAAGTATTATTTCTCTTTTTAGAAGTATAATGAAGGAAGGCTTTAATTTGTTCAACCCTTTTAGCCATAGCAGCTCAATAACTGTGTAAATACACAAAACAAAGGTAAAATTGTTACAGTGGCAGTATTTAAAACTGTCTTTAGTAATTATTCATTCATTTCTGTGACGTATTATGCTTCTTTTAAACATTAAGGATAGGTCTATGGGCTATACCAAACATTTTCATTCAATTTTTTGCTCTAAATCATTATCAAGTAATGAGATTTCACCTACCCAGTTTTAATATGTGCTGTTATTATTTTGTGCAAATAAGCTGTAGCTGCCCCCCCATTCCCAACTTACCTTAGCTGGCAACAGATACATCTTTAATCCTGAGTATCAGCCCAGTCAAAACAAAAGTATTAATTCACCTAATGAGGTATGCCTCATTAGATGTACATTAAATGTATTCTAAATCACAGCAAAACTTCAACCTATGTCCAGATCTTTTTAGTATAACAAGAAATGCTGATATGTTAATTACTTTGGTTTCAGCGTTTTGCTTTCTGCAGCTTTTAACTTTTTAAGTTCTTTGTGGCTTTTCTGAGTGCATATAGAAAAACAATGCCTTAGAATTTAAAGTGCTTAAAATAAAAATTATGTTACTGATATTTTCAATATTTTCAGACACGCATGTTGCATAAGGGGGCGTTTGCATAGTCATCTCGGCCCCTTTGCGTAAGGGGCCGAGATGACTATTATTTCCAGAGCAAAAATCTTATAGTTTGTTCCACCTTAAATGGTCCAGTACTTTGAAATATTTAGATGCATTCATCATGCAAAAAAATCCTTAAAATCACATTTGCAATGTAAAAACTGAGGGTGGCAGTTTGAAAAGTCCTCATTCTGTTGTTACTCGGGTTTTGGTTATTAATGATTTCTAATCCTGATGTGAATTAATCTGTCTGCTGAGCTCTTGTATAAGAGCTTCTCTAAAACCACAGGAGGGCTTGAGGAAGAGCTCTGGGGCCATTGCAAGAGGGATAAAGTAGACATTTATGCACTTTCTGTTTTCAGGTGCCTTTTACCCTGATGTGCAGGATTATAGTAAATCTGAAGGTCCAGGATAAATAATGACATTTTGCATGATGGAAGAACAGCCCTCAGAGGGGCTTTGTAGTTGAGGCAAAATGTGCCAGCAACATTAATCATTGAGTTACATTCCAGATCCTCGCCACGCACATCTAATACTCTTTCTTCTTCCTTCTTTCAGTCGTTTTAGTGGTGGTTTTTGGGATCTGCTGGGCCCCGTTTCACACGGATCGCCTCATGTGGAGTTTTATCAGTGACTGGACTGATAGCCATCATAAAATCTTTGAGTATGTGCACATCATCTCCGGCGTGTTTTTCTATCTCAGTTCAGCTGTAAACCCGATCCTTTACAACCTTATGTCCACGCGCTTTAGAGAAATGTTCAAAGAAGTCATGTGCCATCGGCCACATCACATCAGTCCAAGAAAACGCTCTCTGAGTGTTACCCGAGTGACGCTCCGCAGCACCCTGAGCGACGCACCGCTCAGCAACGGAGCCGCTGTCGCTGAGGCTGATATGACGGCCGACGGGAAAGGAAAAGTCAAAGACGACACCAGTTCTACGTGTTAAATAATAATCTATCGGGTCATTTGAACGGGCCTGCTGTTTAGAAAAATGAGCCTGTTCCTAGCCAGTGCCTCCATCATCTGTCATCGGCAGCAACATTTAAATGGGTATTTTTTTCTGTGAAGAATTGTGTGAAAAAGGCTTGCTTTTCTGCATTTGTTGTTACACTAAAATCTACGGTTGACCAGTGATGTACAACATATATAAGCTCTCATGATTTAATCAAATAATTAACCTTCAAACCATGATAAACCATGAATGTATTTTGGAAAGTCTATTTCAGCTCCTAGCAGGGGTGGAAAACTATATTCCTCCAGGGCCGGTGTCCAGCAATTTATAAATGAGTCTCTGCTTCAACACAAATAATCAGGTCATTAGCAGGACTCTGGAGAACTTGACTGCATAGGAGGCAATTCAGCCATTTAATTCAGGTATGATGGACCAGGGACACATCTAAAAGTTGTGAGAAGAGTAGAATGACTAGAATGAAGCAAGATGTTGACCTGTTTCTTAGCGTATTAAAGAAATAGTTATTTTGAAGGAATGGTTATTTTTCAAAGTTTGTGTGTCCAGTAAGGGACTGTGTAAGATTTCTGAATTGCAGGTATGATATTAACTGCATATCCTTTCAACAAAACCCCACATCAGAAACCTGAATTGGCCCTTTAATGCACAGGTGTCAAGCTTCGGTGTCCTGTCTTTTATAAATAATAATAATAATTAATAATAATAATAATAATAAATTACAATTTTAAAGGCGCCTCAAGGACAGTGTAGAGAACGATCTGAGCAATAAAGATAAAACGACAAACAATGAAAGTTACAGTGTACTGGCAATCACAGAGTGTGCACTTTTGAATGGATGGGATTTGAGTTTAGACTTGAACTGGTAGAGGGTGTCGTTGTTGCAGATGTCTGGATGTATGAGAAATCCAGAGTCCATGGTGCTGAGGTGGGAAGGAGGAACAGTGAAGTGAATGGAGGAGGCGAATCTAAGGGTGCAGGAGGAAGATCAAAAAGGAAGTGGGCAGCGAGGTTGTGGATGGCCTTATGTGTACAGCAGCATTTTGAATTCAATTCTGAATCTAACCAGGAGCCGGTGAGCTGCTGTAGGAATCGGGTGATATGATTAAATGAGGGGGTTTTGTTAATAATGTGAACAGCTGAATTCTGAACCACTTGTAGCATATGGAGGAATTTGTGAGGAAGCCCCAAAGAAAAGAGAGTTACAGTAATCAACGCAGGAGGTGACAAGGCTATGCACAAGAACTGATGCAGGGTGAGGAGAAAGGGAGGGACAAAGGCGATTAATGTTGCTAAGATGAAAATAGGCAGAACGGCTGGTGATATTGATGTGAGAGGTAAAGGATAGAATGCTATTAAGGATGAAACCCAGACTCTTTGCCTGAGGTAAGAGGGACACTAATGAACCATCAAGTGAAAGGGAGAAACTGTCAGCTTTGGATAATATAAATGTGGTTCCAACAAGGAGGATCTCAGTTTTATCACTCCTCAGTTTAAGGAAGATCAAAAGGAAACATAGTTTTATTTATCGGATAGGCAGGAGGTAAGGGAAGAGGGTGGGAGTGTAGAACTTGGTTTACATGAAAGATAAATTTGAGCTTCATCTGCATGACAGGGGAAAATGGATGCTGAATTTCCGGAAGATATTGCCGATAGGAAGAATTTAAATAATGAAAAGTAGGGGTCCCAGTACAGAGCTCTGGGGCACGCTGGTTGTGACAGAGGATGGATGGGAACTAAAGCATTTAACTGAGTACGGCCAGTAATGTAAGAATGAAACCAGTCGAGGGGGGTGTGAGTGATGGGACTTGAAGATAATCTGTGGATAAGGATGGAGTGAGAAATTGCATCGAAGCCGCACTCAGATCCAGAAGAATGAGAATGGAGTAGACCCGAGTCAGCTGCCATCAGAAGATCATTGGTGATTTTTATGAGGGTTGTTTCAGTGCTGTGGGATGGAAACCAGACTGGAAATGTTCATAAAGGTTATTATTATGAGTTAAATCAGAATGACGACGGCAGGCAACTATATTTTAGATGGGAAAGTTAGAAATGGGGCAAAGATTATTGTAGTTGTTGGGATTTGAGCCAGATTTTTTCAGTATGGGACAAATAAGTTTGTCTCTGGTCCAACACACTTAATAAAATAGCTAATTTACCTCCTCGATATGCAATCAAGTTCTCCAGAATCCTGCCAAGGACCTCGTTACTTGACTCAGATGTGTTGAAGCACAAATACATTTAAAAGTTACAGGACTGGAGTTTGACATCCCTGCTTTAACGCATTTAGGAATGTAATGCGAGTTTAAATGTGACATGTATTAAATAAATATGGGTGGGGTGGAACAACAAAAGGTTCATCCAAAACTGTGACAGTATTTTCTCTGTATATATTTGTATATTTATATATGTTAGAACCATGCTCTATATCATGAACATAACAGCAGCCATGATAAATTATCAGTAATAAATTATCAGTAATTTGTGTCAGTAAAAATAACTTTGTGTACAGTACGTTGTTGTGTAGGATTAATTCATCAAATCTGTGCTTGTATCTAATTTGTTGTTGAGATATGAAGGTGTTGTTTGATTGCTCTGTTAATCATTTCTGCTTATGTTTGTTAGTTTCATGCTTTGTACTTGTTTGTCCATTGTTATTTTAACCAATTAAAATGTAATCAGTAGCAGTTGGTAGTAATGTTGCCTCACAGCAAGAAGGTCCCGGGTTCGAATCCCAACCGGGGGTCTTTATACATAGAGAATGCATCTATTCCCTGTTTGCATGTTCTCTCTAGGTACTCTGACTTCCTCCCACAGTCCAAGAGCACGACTGCTGGGTAAATTGGTCTCCCTAAATTGCCCTTAAGTGTGAGTGTATGCATGCAAGGTTGTTTTTCCCCATTTTGTGTCTTTGTTTTGTCCCGTGATAGACTGGCGACCCGTCCAGGGTGTACCCCGCCTCTCGCCCAGTGACCGCTGGAGATAAACACCAGCCCCACTACAAAGATAAAGCGGTTATAGACGAAAGATGGAAAGAGGTGATCATTATAATTTTTTATACATTTCTACATTGTTGAGACATAGTGAGAATATGTAGCAAACAGAAAATCAGAAATAACAAAAATGAAACATCTTAAGATTTTATCACCTTAGAGTGAGGACTGGCGGTATATATATATATATATATATATATATATATATATATATATATATATATATATATATATATATATATATATATATATATATATATATATAGATAGATAGATAGATAGATAGATAGATAGATAGATAGATAGATAGATAGATAGATAGATAGATAGATATACACACACACACAATACTATTCAAATGGTAAAAAAAAATAATTGAATACTTAAGGCGGTATACCAACTATTTACTCCTATGATAATTCCCGTCAGGGGGAAAAAATATGTTTTATATTTGCATGCACGCCCTTGATGAATGTATGGACACTCAGTTGCTAACAATAAAATGTTATTGGATCTCCTTGGGAGTTTTAGAAGGAGCTGAAGCCTAGGAACTTACTTTGCTTTTAAGTATTGTTTTTGATTAATTCTGCTGCATTAATCTGTACTCCTTCCTCAGGCTACAGACAGTCACTCACTAGTAGTCTCCAGAAATTCTAGGAAATGCAATTTTCACACGGGCCTCTTTGATAGAAGGGGATAATTGAGGGGTTCAGTTACCTTGACCAAATCAATTCAATATGTGTGCAACGCTACACCGCCAAGGCTTCATTTCAAATTAGATCATCAAGGAGAATCGTATCATAAGGCAAGTCCTTAGGTGTTATTTCTTTTAAAAATGAAGTTATTCCATATCATCAGATGAAACAAGAAATAATCCAATCCGTCAATTCATTGTCTGAAGCTTATTCTTTCTGGGTTGTGAAGAGGAGGCGGTTAGAGGTGCCTAACTCAAGAAATACTTCAGACTCCAATTTTTATCTCTGAATGGCTGAACTGCTCTCACAATAAAGGTAATTTCTTTCAGGGTGTTGTTTATTTGATTAATTAAGGATTAGAAGAAAATAATTTATTTAAAAATAAAGATCAGCATTAACTGTGTAACAAATAAGGTTTATCTGTTAGCACTCTCAGCTTTGATTTGTGGATTTGTTTTCTTATGCAACACACTGTTGGATAGGACAGATCAACTTGTATATCTTTGGACAATACAATTTGGCATACATGTGTTGACAAAGCAACAAGCAAAGACTTAAACAGCAGTAGAAGAAATCAGGGGTTAATAAAGAGGTGTCACAGAAAAGAAAAAACATATTTTTCTTGTTCCCGAATTCAAAAAGAATTCAGAATAACAATTTCTACAGCAGTAGCAAAGTGGCCAAACAAAGAGTATGTGCTTCAGGGATGCTAATTACCTGTGAGACCCTCCTTTCAGAATCAACCTTAATGTCCATGATGGTGCAAACAATCAAGGGATATGACTTTGACATTTATTAACTATAGAAACAGCAGTGACCATAACATTTTAATCCTAAATGCAGCAAAAGTTGACTTCAGTAAACAGATTGCAGGAGTGACTCAGGCATTATCAGGATAAAAATCTTTATCCCTTATCATACCTCACCCTGAATGAGCTGGAAAATAATGTATAAAGCCGTGAGGGCTGTCTGCAGTGACTGTCAGCAAATTGTTATTGATAAAGCAAAAAAAACCTTTAAGTGTGTAAAAATGTTGAAGAGAAATGCCTCAGCAAATGGTGCTCAACATAAATGTTGTAGACAAGTGTTTTCGCAAAGCAGCTGAGAAGAAAATCAGAGCGTAGATGGAGAGGTTGATGACGGGCCACTCTGGTGAAGCACATCTCAAGCTTTCCTCCCACCGGGGTGCAAAGCGAGGTGACACATGCTCAACATAAAAATGGAGACCCGAAAATATGCCCTGGAACCCTGCTCTGTTAAATCCCAAATAAAGCAACATCTTGAAGACGGGTTCTGCCAGCATGAACCTGCATAGAGTAGTTATAAATTACTGAGTGATGGTGAAGTGTTTGAGCAAATCTGGCGTACTCGAGGTAGAGCACATGCTTGCTGTTGGAACTGAGGGGAAAAGCTTTTTTTTTTTTTTTTAAGGAGTACTACATAAGGGCAATCACAGTTGTTGCTCCAATTATTCATGAAATAGTGAATTACAAGCAAAAGGAGTATGATTATTCCAGCTCAGTAAAACTGGACTGAGCTGAAACGTAAGCTCATCCTGGGGCTTGACTAAATGCACTGTGATGTGTGAAGTCTTCAATCTCATCAAATCAACCCAAGGCCTTGCAGGACCGTGACTACTTGTCAAACACATGATGAATGCAGAGATCTTCACCTTACAATCCATCACAGTGAGTATCGTTCAAGAACAGTATTCACAATAAGACGTCATCACACATTAAGCTGTAGGCATAACATGCCAAGGTAGATTAATATAATTTTTACCCGAACCCCTGTGATTATCAAAAGTCAACGTGAAGTTCTCTTTTATTTTATCTGTTCACCTGTGCAGTATATAGCATTCTGCTTTGTTCGTTTTGTCGACATGTCCAGCAAAGGGACTCTGCAAAGCAATCACAATGTCAGATAAGTCCACCACTAAGAAAACCACTTGATTTCAGCACTCTAGTTTGCATCAAGTGACACCCTGCAGCATTTCCAGCAGCAACTAGACGCCTGGGGAGAGACTGTCTCTCTTTGTTGAGTGCTGGTGTCAAGGGTTCACGGTTGAAAAAAGGTTTAGTATTGTTGAAAGGTAAAGGCAAAAATACAATCCCTTGCCCAAGTAATCATTCCTCTTGAACCTTTGTCACATTTTGTCTTATTACAACTTCAACCTTTGATGTTTTTCATTAGGATTTTAAATGAGACCAACACAAAGCAGTGCAGAATTATTAAGTGAAAGCATGTAGGCTACGAGTATTGATATTTTTTTCACAAATACAAAGTGTGGGGCACACATTTATTCGGCCATTTGAGTCAATACTTTGTAGAGCCGCCAGGATTTCAGTTCTTTGTATATTGTTGTTCTGTTGGAAAGGGGACACCCTCCCAGTCCCGAGTTTTTTACAACCTCTGAAAGGTTTTCTTCCAGGTGTTACCCGGGGGTGGATCGATCAGCCAAAAATGTTATGTAGCACCACTTGAACATATTTTTACTCAAATAAAAGTAAAAAGTAGCCTAGTTTTTGGTTAAAAGGCTACCCAAGTACTGAGTAACTAATCAAAACATCTCATTTAATATTTAAAAAAATATAATGGGACTGAAAAAAATATAAAGTCATATACAAATAATGGTATTTAAAAGACTAAAACAAAATTATTCAGAAAATAACAATTATATAACACCAAAATCAGGCAGGTGCAACACTTTTGTAATATTTGTTTTCCACATAAAACGTAAGAAACCAAGAGTTACAGCAGGTAATGAATACAATATGTTAAAATAGTGCAAAATACTTCCAAGTATGTTCACTTGACCTCAAAATGACTCAAAGAGCAAAGCAGATAGAAAATAACAGTAAAACAACTAAGTTTTGTACAAACAGGGAGTCTCCCTTCAACATAGACTTTAGATGTATCTCTCTGGTGCATTTTTAGTCACAAATCTGTTCTTTATTCAATGAAGTTACTCAGAAGGTAGAGTAACCGGACATTTTATTCAAGTAAGAGGAGCGATACTTTTTAAATAATATTTCTCATGTAAAATTACACGGTATAGTGCAGTAAACTTACTCCTGAAAGCATATATTCTTTAGAAAGTTACTCAAGTAAAAGTAAATGACTAAATGACAGATTCTTCTTACTTTGTTGTGGATCTCCAAAGTTACCACAGTCCTCATTGGCTGCTTATCTTTTCTTTTTTTTTCTTTTTTTTTTTTTTTTCAATTTTCAATGTTTATTAAATCCTTCAACAATTAAACATACAGTAGAACTGATAAAAAATATCAGTAATACATCAGTGATACGACCTTAAGTAGTTATGTAAAGAAGGACTTTAGACATTTTCCCCTAAACCCCTCCCAATCCTCCCCCCTGTACTCCCCCCACCACAGCCAGCAGCAAAAGAAAAAAAAAAAAAAAAAAAACGCATACTGTCTTTTTTTTTATTTTTTATTCTGGACCAATAGTGCCTTAACTCTGGAGTTTTAAAAAAGGTTCCCACATACTCAGAAACTCCTCTATCTGGCCGTTAGTCTTATAGATGAGTCGTTCGTAGGAGGCGGTCTCTAAAAGTGCTGCGTACCATTCTGTATATGTCGGGATATTTTGTCCTTTCCAGTGTCTTAAAATAACTCGCTTTGCCGTGGTGAGGGCTATTTTTAACCACTGTGCTTGTTTTGCTCCTATTTTAACTTTATAGTCTAAGGAGTTAAGAAGTCCCAGTGTAGGTGTCAGGGATAAATTGAGGTTAAGGGTGCTATTAATCTTTCCCATGATCACCTGCCAATATGAAGTTAGGTTCGGGCACGTGAGGAACATATGAACCATGTCCCCTCGGGTTTGTTTACATCGCCAGCAAATGTCAGAGTTGCTTATTCTAGCTCTAAATAATTTTACTGGTGTCCAATACAATCGATTCAAAATTTTGAACTGTATCAATTTGGAGCGTGCATCCCTCATGGGCTTTAACATTTGTTTGACCATTGTACCGCACTGTTCCTCTGTGAGCTTATTGTTTAATTCAAATTCCCATACCTTTTTAAGTCCTGTGTTGATGCTGCCAGTATTTTCCATAAGGTAGTTATAGATATGGCTAACTCGTCTCGGGGAGTCTTTCAATTTTTTAAGCATTGTGTATATTGGTGTATCCATGGGTATGGTTACCTCGGGTTTCTGTAATTTTGTGAGGCAGTCCCTTATTTGTTAGCCTCGTGAGACCATCCTGATCTCGCGAGCTTTCAAGGTTTCACTCGCAGATCAGTCTGGCTACTCTCCGTTAAAGAAAATTTGGAGCCGTTCACCAAACGAACGTCCAATCAGCGTTGGCTTTGAGGCGGGTTGAGGTGTGACGCAACGAGAAGCGCGACAGTTCAGTCTAAAGAACATGGTGGCTCCAGCCGATGAAACTAGTGTTAGCGTGGCTATCGAGCAAGTTTTATCAGAATTACAGAGTATTTCTTTGCTGAGCTAACGAGCCTTTACCTGCAGCAGCAAGAGTAGCTTGGCTTGTGGTTGTGTTTTCGTCGTCGCTCGGAAGAGCATGTTGACGAGTACGTCATATGCTTCGTTGATCTGATTGGTTTATTTGGCCCGTCTATCACCAACATAGGCCAATCAGCTAACCAGTATTTTCGCCCCTTCCCAAAATTACTTCAACAGAAGGTTTCCAGATGGATATGCGGAGCAAATCTATCTGGCGGCGTCAGGTTACTTATTTGTAGGAACTTCCAGAAATCTTTGTGGTTTAGATTGTATAGTTCTTGGAATTGTTGAAATGACAGTAGAGTACCATTTAGGAAAAAGCAATTTATACTGTCAATCCCTTTTGAGTGCCATCTCCTCCAGAAAATCATTTTCCCCTCTACTTTTATTTTTGGGTTATTCCACACTGAAGCTGTTCCTTGAATGAAGGGGCAGGTGTTTGCTTTTTTATGTAAATAATGCCAGATATTTCTGGTGTGGGTTGTGATTGGGTTAGATTTCACTCCCTCATTTGGATGTTGGGATAAATAATCAAAAGCTTTAAATGGGGCGTTTATCTCGCTTTCCAATTTCACCCAGATCGGACTGTTTTGGTTGTTTGATATAATAGATGTAATTTGAGCGCTTATAAAAGCTTCTTGGTAAAGTAGCATATTGGGTAGTTTTAATCCTCCGTATTCTGTTTTAGTTTGGAGTTTTAATAGGGACATTTTAGGTTTTTTCCCCTCCCATATAAAGTTGTTTATCATTTTATCCAGGATCTTAAACGTAGAGAGTGGGATTTTGAGAGGTAATAAATTAAATAGGTAGTTTAATTCCGGCGTAATGATCATTTTAATGGCCTGGATTCTACCCCACAGCGATATTTGTATCTTGTCCCACCCCTTTAAAAGCAGGCTTGTCTTATATATCATGGGTTCAAAATTATCAATAATAATATCTTCTAGGGCCGGGTTCAATAATATGCCTAAGTATTTGAGGTTTTTGGGTACCCACTGAAATTTCCACTTTTGTATTTGGCTTCTGTAGCAAAATTTTGACAGGGGCATTACTTCACATTTAGCCCAGTTAATCTTGTATCCGGAAAAATCTGAAAAATTGTTGATCAAATCTAGTAGAGGGGGTAGAGACTCCTCGGGGTTTGAGAGCAGAAGTAGTACATCATCTGCGAAAATCAACAGTTTGTTGTTTATTCCGCCCATTGATACACCTTTTATTATTTTGCTTTGTCGGATGGCTTGGGCCAGGGGTTCAAGTGCAATGATAAAGAGCAGGGGTGACAACGGGTCTCCTTGTTTAGTTCCACGTTCAATTGGGAATTGGGTTGATCTTGATCCGTTGGTTGTTACGATCGCTTTCGATTCTGTGTATATCATTTTGATTATTTCTAAGAAAGAGTGTTGGAACCCAAATTTTCCAAGTGTATAGAATAGATAATTCCAGCTTACTCTGTCAAATGCTTTTTCCGCATAGAGTAACAGGGCCGCTACAGGGAAGTTTAGGTGTTGGGCCTTCCAAATCAGATGTAGCAATCGTCTCAGACTATCAGAGGAGGTTCTGCCCTTGACAAAGCCTGTTTGGTCTGGGTGTATAATTGACGTTATGACCTTATTAATCCTTAAAGATAGTATTTTTGTAAACAGTTTTGCATCGCAACACAATAAACTTATTGGTCTGTAGCTTGAGCATTCCAGAGGGTCTCTCCCTTTTTTTGGAACGACAGTAATTAATGATTCCTTCATTGATGCGGGGAGCCGGTGCGATTCGATAGCTAAATTAAAAGTTTTTAGTATTTCTGAGCCCAGTTCGGATGTAAATTTTTTATAAAACTCGTTAGGGATACCGTCCAGACCCGGGGCTTTTCCATTAGGTGAGGCTTTAATGGTTTTAACGAGTTCTTCCATGATTATAGGTCCTTCTAGTTGTGTGACGCTCTCTTTGGAAAGTTTCTGAAGCGTTAACGTTCGAAAAAATTCTTCTGCTTTATTTAAATCAAATTGTCCTTCTTGAGAATACAGGCGATTATAAAAATCTTTGAATACTTTATTTATTTCCTTCTGACTTGTAACTACACTCCCAGCTTCATTCTTTATCCCGCTAATTTGACGTGATGATTGTTTGGCTTTTAATTGGGTGGCTAATAATTTATCAGCTTTATTACCTGATTTATACCATCTCTGTTTGCTCCTGAAAAGGGAGTACTCTACTTTTTTTGAGAATATTGTATTCAGCTCATATTTAACTCTGACTAATCTGTCAAAGATTGATGGGTTGAGGTTTGTTGAATATTCCCTCTCTAATTTCTTTATTTCAACCTCATACAGGTTTATCTTTTGGGAATCTTGTTTTTTGATCCGGGAGGAGTGTTGTACCAGTATTCCCCTAATGTACGCTTTGAACCCGTCCCATATTGAGTTTTGGTTTGCAGTGTTATTATTGTTTACGAAGTATTCAGTAATTAGACCTTTTATGCATAGGTCGGGATCATTTAGTAAGCTGGTATTCAGCTTCCATCCCCTAGCCTTTTCATAATGAGATCCCAATCGTAGGACTAGGTCTACGGGGGCGTGATCAGTTATTGCTATTGGACCTATGTTACAATTTACGACACTTTCAATAAGTGAGTGTGAAATCAGAAAATAGTCTATCCGACTATAAACAGAGTGCCTGTTTGAGTAGAAGGTATAGTCTCGTGCTGAAGGATTTAAGAGTCTTTAGACATCCGATAAACCAGTATGTTTGCTCAGAACTTTAATTGCTTCTTGGATTTTGCTGACTTTAGGAATTGATTTCCCAGATCTATCCAACACGACGTCTAGGACTTGGTTGAAGTCTCCTGCTAAAATAATTGGGAAATCCCCAAAATCCATAAGAATAGTTTTAAGCTGTAGGAAAAAGTCTGGGTCCTCTATATTAGGAGCGTATATATTGGCTATAATTATATTTTGTCCTGAGATATTGACTAGCAGGACGATTACTCGGCCTTCTTTGTCTTTATACTCTTTCTCCACTTGAATTGAGAGATGTTTAGAGAATAGAATGGATACGCCCCGTTTTTTCTGTTTGAAAGTATTGTGATAGGCTTCTCCCACCCATCTATCTTTAATTATGTTAGTGTCTTTATCTAACAAGTGTGTTTCTTGTAGTATCATCACATCTACTTTTTTCTGTTTTAGATATTTAAGTACTTTGCTTCGTTTAGTGTAAGAACCCAGGCCATTGATATTCCATGAGGATATTTTAATTATGGTCCCCATATTTTATTTCCCTTTATCGGTGATATTAGTAAGGCCATTAATCTATATTGTGCTGTAGCAGTTGCGTTTATACATATAACAAAAAGGGTAACAAAAGAAGGCTGGCTGAAGTGTAGGACCCCAGAAACAAAAATTAAGATTGAACACGAACAAAGGAATCTTTTGTAAAATAACAACACCTTATTCCTTATGACAAGCATGGAGGTCTTCAGAGTAAGCTGCCTCGGCCATTAACATATGGTAGTAATAAGCATCAAGAACTTCCGTCAGAACTTTAATTCAACTGACTCCGATTTAAGAAAAACGGGCAAATACCCAAAAAGCTGGGTTATTTGAACTCTGTAGATTGAGAGAATATGTGGAACATGAACATATATCAAATTAGATTTTCTCCGTCAACAAAACGATGAAATCTCACCAAAATAGCATAAATGTCCAGTTTGACGGGGTCCAGCTTTAATGTGTGTAATATGATGAACATTTTAGACATAATAGATTGTAGGTTATTGATATCAGCGAGGAAATATTACCACTGATCACCGCAGCCTGCCTGTTCAGTCTCCTTCCTCCGGGGGTTGGAATTTCTCTATCACCTTCTTTGCTGCAGCGGCGTCTTCAAAACGAAGGCGTTCCTTGCCGAGGGAGATCGGCAAGGTCTTGTGGGAGCAGGGATCTCAGTACATCCATAACACACTCCAGTACGTCAGTCCCCTTCTCCGAGAGCTCCGGAACACCCTTGATCCTCAGATTATTTCTCCTGCTGTAATTTTCTTGATATTGAATCCGACCTTCCAGCTGTGTAACTTTGGATTTCAGCTCAGCCGTGCTCGCAGAGAGCGCCGCGTTCTCATCTTCGAGTTGCGACACTCTGTTTTCGGCTTCTCCAATCCTGCTGCTGAGGCCGGTCACATCGGATTTCAGTGAGTCCAGACAGTCTTTAATCGTAGTCACGTCTGCCCCGACCTGTTGTATTTTGTCTTGAAGGTCCCGGTTCATAATACGAATCTCGTTTATGATCGATGAGTCTGTCTCTGTGTCAGCGGGCTTCTCCATGCTAATGTTAGCATTAGCCTCAATGGCTCGTGACTGCGACATCATCATTTGGTCGATTTTGGGTCCCGGCGTGTTCTTTAGCCTTGGATTTTTCCCTCTATTCATTTGTGCTGCTTAGTTTATATCGTACTCCCACAGATTAGGCTTTCTGACGGAATGTGGAAACATAAAATTGGCCGATATCGGCTCGAGCTCTTCAGCATGCGTCCTCTCCTCGCCGCATCGCTACCGGAAGTCCTTGGCTGCTTATCTGATTAACGTGGCGGTGGACAGCCATGACTTTCTTCCCGTTTTTATGTGAAAACCATGTATAATTTTCCTTCCCTTTCCCAATCAGTGACTACTTTGCGTTATTTTACAGCATAAAATACCTTTAAAACAGAGTTAGAGTTTTGGTATCAATGTGATAAAACCTGGAAAACTTTAAGGGGTTGTGAAAACATTTACAAGGCACTGGATACACTAAGTGCTGATTTTTGTTTGAGATTTCACATTTATGCTGGAGAATTAAGCACCTGCAAGCTCCTCAAACAAACAAAACTCTGATAGCAGTGCCCTCCTGAATCTTCTTCTTCTCATAAATGCTGAGTATTGCACCTGCCAAGCTCTTGAAAGGTTGAACATGCAGGTATTAAAATCCATCTCAAAACCCAACTGTGCAATCCTTATGCCAGGGGTAAGATAATTACATGAATTACAGCGTTCCTTGAGTAAGACTTTCACTTCTTGTGACTGCTCCAAAACCTCAGTTTATACATTTTAGATTACTGAGACTTTACCCCCTCCATCATAATCTTGTCCTTTGAATATAAAAAGCAACTGTGAAATGGCAATGAATAAGCAATTGACTACATCCTTCTTTAGGATGAAAAGAAATGCTCTGTTCACCAACTGAGCTTTTACCATTCAGTTGAAAATAATATTATCTGTGTTCCTTATATTCCTGCTAGCAACTGTTCATTCACTATAGTTAATGCTTTCAAGTGAACTTGATCTACACGAGGAACCTGAGCACCCTACAATAAAAAATAACTTATTTTGTGAGTAAATTATGCCCTTGAAAAGTAAAAAAAAAATTTTTTTCTTCACAACATAGGTACCCAAGGATAAAATTCATGCACATCACCTTTTCACCTGGCTTGAGGCTCTAAAAGGTCACACAAAAGAAATCTGTATCGTATTTACTCATTTACCCATTTACACACATCCAAACTCACGGAGCTTTAATTCCACATACCACAACGTCCACAACGTACCCCTAGTAAAGATGTGTAAAAAAAGCTTTAAAGGGGCCAGGTCATGTACTATAACTATAGAAAGAAACACAAAAAACATTCATTCACCTTCAAATAAAACAATATACCCCAAGTGTTCATCCTGATAGCGTTAACTTTGTTCTTTTTGAGCCTGAAAAAAACTTAGCACCAAGTGCTTCTACTTGTTTACTCATTGCGCGCATGCTCAGTATGCTACTTCCTGTCACATGGTCTTGTTATATACACAAAAGTGCTGAATATACTCAAAAAAATAGTGCAAACACAATGTGTAAAACACATAAATAAAACATAAAAACCAGCAGGGTATGATGATTTAAGTGGAAAGCCTTTGTATGCAACCAGAGTGAGCTACTAGCTTAGAAATTCGTAAAGTCATAGTACGTGACTAGACTCCTTTAAAATTGCTAATTATTTTATTACTGTAGCAAGTTTTTGCACATAAAACTGTAAAAATGTTCACTTTGAAATGAAACATATTTATTCTGTGGTAAAATGAAATCCCACACCAGCAAATGAAAGTTGTTTTTTTTTACACTGCTACAATTCTTGTAACTGCTGACAATTCGAAGAAAGCAGAAATATTTGTCTTAGTAACCCATGAGTACGGAAAGAGAAGTGAACAACAGACAGCTTGATCCTCATAGGTCAGAAAAGGTCTCCATAAAGACTAGCTATTCACCTAAACTTGCCTATGTCTGCAGTTAGAGTAATAATTTACCTCTAACAGCTGAATCCATGACAAACAGGCCTGGACATATAAGCATATTGGGGAGCTTCGTTTGTATGTCGAAAGTGGCGTTTATAATCTTCCCGACAGAAACATAGCCACGAAGCCCATTGAAGAAAATTGGACATCTCAGAGCAGCCTTGTCTGGCATCCAAACGATGCAATTTTGCCACTTATACAGAACACAGTAAAACGCTTAGGTATAAAATATTTATTAGCCCCACTGACTGCTTGTATCTCATAAAATCTGTGGCACACATAGAACGGAGATATTGTATTATGTATGAGTAATTTATTATGTTTATTGAGTGTTTGAAAGCATAAAGCTGAAATAAAAAAATTGCCATGCAAAACCTATTGTACTCCTCACAGATTTCTTCAGTTTTTTTTATGTTTAACACACTTTAATGTTTTGGATCATCACATATCTATGCTGTACAAAGAAAACCCGCATAAATTCAAAAAGCGGTTTTCAAATTATTACTCAAAACAAAGCAAATATTGTTTTTTACAAACATCACGATTGCAGTCTTGATCAAAAGGGTTTGTCCAAAAAAGATCTCTGATGGGGAATTTCAGAGCAGGAAGTTTAAGTATTGTGCTTTTAAATGTCCAGTTAGATCAGGCTGGTATTCAGAGTGTTTATAATACGTGTAAAAAAAAAAATCCCATTTTCTCTGTTGACAATTTGAACTATTTATTCCCCGTGTCTGCACAGATTTTTTTCCAAGTTACTCTGTTTGCTGAAACTATCCAGAGGCATAAAGGTAAGGTTAATTGGCGATTCACAACTGATTGCAGATGTCAGGCAGAAGGTGTATGATTGTTTTTTGTCTCTCTGAGCCAGCACTGTGATGAACTGGTCATCTGCAAGGGCTAACTTTCCCCTTGTATAAACAACTGTTGGGAAATTCTTCATCTTCCTGTAATGCAGCGAAGGAAGAAGAATGAATTGAATTCATGCCGGAGGAGGGTTTTGCTCTTAAATTATTCCGTCAATGGACGCCATTTTAGGATGTGTGATTAGAGTATGGAAATGTCCAATGTGGAGCGTGCAACCTCTCTCACCCAATATGAATGTCATTAAATAGCCATCATACAATAACAGGAACCATATTCACAGTAGTTGATCATTCAGAAATTAATTAAAGAACAGAGAATATTGTCAGAGTGACATGTTCTAGTTTATTATCAACGATGACGTCCTCATTTATGCTTCTACATGCAGTCTTTCACACAGTCTGAAAAATAAGGTTCTCTGGTCATATTAGTTTGAATGCTGTGTGCAGCAGAGTAAAAAAGTGACTCCGTATGTTAGTAATGGGCACACAGAAGAATCACACCTAATATTCCTGTCGACCATCTGTTTCAGTATGTTTATCGTTCATGCTTTGGTGGAGGCCGTTGATTAAGGCTGCAATCATGATGTTTGCAGAAAACAATATGTGCTTTGTTTTGAGTAATAATTCGAAAACTGCTTTTTGTATTTACTCGGGAATTCTTTGTCCAGCATAGAAACGTGATCATCTGAAGCATTTAAGTATTCATCCGATGATAAAAGAGGATGTCAACTTTTTTTAAGCAAAGCATAAGATGCAAAATGTACCTCAGACAACAAAGTTTTCAATCTGTACATGTTAAAGGTATCTGTAATGACCATAATAAAGTTACTTGAAGAGACTTTCAGATTGGACTTAATTGCAGTTATGGTATAAAGAGAGCACACACTCTGTTAGCTCTAGGATTTCAAAGATAGATATTATTTGGTCTTAACTTTGAAAAGTTTTAAAAAGTTTAAAAAGTTTTAAAACGACCAGCCATTTATTAAATCAAGAGGCAGTCTAATTTCATTAAAAAAGAAGTATGGTAAGCCCAAGTGTGAGTTTTCTCCTCATACTCCAACAGTTTATGACTATAAGGTCAGTATCGGGCAAGTAATTAGGTGAATTTTCGTTCTGACTTGAGTTTATAATGTGTGTGTGCATGATTTCTCTCTTAGCTGAGCATTCGGCAAGCAGCCTGACCAGGTTGTGCTCAGCTTCTTTCCCATTAACTGCCTCTGACTATGGACAGAGTTAGTTGGCTATAAAAGATTAATGGACTTATAAGTGTCTCATTTAATTTCAACCAAACATAGGGCATCGTGTTGACCATGAAAAATATAGAAAAATCACTTAAAAGTGTTAACAGTGTGGATTTCTTTAAACAGGTTCTGTGAGGTTAAATCGGTAACACTCTCTGTAGTAGAGTCATATTGCTATGGGTCTGTGGGAAAGTAAACCAATTTAAATGTTAGGTTAAGGGCCAGTAAGATAGACTCCTGTTATAGCAGATGTTGGCAAATGAAAACCTTTTAAACATGCCCGCCAGGTCATGGCGGCAGTGCAAGGGTAGAGGACACGAGCTATGATTGCAGGCCTCAGTCCTCAATGTGGCCGTCCCAGGTTCAAGTCCGGCCCCTGGAGTCTGGACCTTTGCCACATAACTTATCCCTTTCTCAACCCCATTTCCTCTCAGCTTATTGTCGAATAAAAGCCACTAGTGCCAAAAATACACAAACACAAAAACGTACCAGCTGTTCAACATCCATGTGACTTCACTGAAGCCTCACTGGTTGAGGGTGCCAGCTGTTTCTGTCCACCTAATCAGTTCATTTAGAGCTTAATGGAATGATTGCCAAAGAGCTGCAAGACTTAAAAAAAAGTACAGGAATGCACCATCTTCCCATTAAACAGACGTTAGCCAGTATATTTAATAATTCAAACTTTACTCTGATTTAGAGCAGACAGAGAAGTTAGAGCTGACGAGGTGGATGATACAGTCGATATTACCAATTAACACAATTATAGGGCATTAACATTTATGCCCTTTGGCTGAAAAAACGGCAAAAAAATAAAACAATACGATTTTTTGGAGATTTATCCTCTGTAGTTATAGCACTATAAACCACAGGTTTGAACCTTTTCAGTTTAAGTTGTTTTAAATGGCAAAAACCAGGATAAAAGGAGCTCTACCTGTTATTTGTCATTTTCTACAAACTCAAGGTAATCTAATATATTTGTACTTTTGATAGTTACTGAAATAACTTCACACACCCTCAATTCAACAAGTCCAAACTTCCCCTTTAAGAGAAAACATTTCTAAATACAGTCTAAACAAAAAAATGTAAACACTGTTTCATTGAACGATTTATTTAAGTTTAGCCAGTCGCAGATTTTTAAAAGAGAAAAAACGAGAAACAAGAATAGCTTCTTTCCTGATCTACACCGGGGTCTTTTGACTGAGCAACTGTGTTAACTTTACAGTGGCTTTACATGTGACTGAGCCAGTCTAGCTGACTGATGCATTTAGTTTTATAGCGAGTAAAGCAAAATAAAATCGACCTAAAGTGACACTAACTAATAATTCGGAAGACAATGGAAATAACTATTAAAGCTGTGAGTGATTTCACACAATATTCTTTGCTTCAGGAGCACATTAACCCATCCCGCTTTAGACAGGAATCACAGGCCCTCAAAAAATTACCCTAGGATCTCAAATCAAGCGTGATGCGGCCTGACAGTTTGCGATAATGTGATGAGTTACCATGGTTCACAAGCGCTAATGACGCAAGAAATGTGACACTGGACATTAAATAACTGTCTTTCTCAGAGGATCCAGCAGGACATTAGTGTCCCATTCTGTGATACTTGATGTACAAACGGCAGCTATAGACCCACAGTCCTCAATATCTAATTATAACAAAAGCATATAAATCATTTTTAAAGAGTCAATTATCATTTTATTAAATTCTATAGAACAAAGGGGAGAACGCCACACTCAAAAAAACATGGAGACTACAACCAATTATTTTCTCTAATTACGCTGACAACTAGCTTTGAATGACCAGCTTGGCAATTATAGTACCACTTTAGAGAATGCAAATCATACAGTTCAATAATTATGGTTAATTTATAAATATAATTACATATTACATTATAATTACAGCTGGGTGGATTGCCTCACATGAGCAAGGGTGATTCTTATGTATAGACATTTATATCTATTTTCTATATTGAATTAGGTTTTGACACCATATCAAAAAATATTAAAATTGATGAGTTGGGCTGAACAGTATTTAAAAGTGTGTGGATTTGAAGACAACTGTTTAAAACCATTGCTGTTTATATTAAAGAAATACAGTTTGCACCCAATATAATATAAAACACCTGCACTTCTGATTCAGTTTAAAAGAATTATCACAGATAGACACTGACTTGATTTCACACAGTGATAACCCAATATTTATACCGTCTCCTCTGTGTCCTTCTACAACATGAAATCTGCTATACTAAATTTGAGAATCAAACTATATATTTTTTTAAAAGAACCTGAATAATAAATGTTCTTCTGATTTTAAAGCCATAATTAATTTTCCTATTATATGACCTTTGGCAGATCCTAAAAAAGGAAATTAGAATATTTATAAAGGTATAGAGAAAATTGTGTTTTTTCAGCTTTGTTACAAATAAAGACCTGAATAAAGTGGTTGAGTGCATGTATTCAGCCCACCTACAACATTTTCTGCAATAATTGTGTAATACTCTGATTTTTACTTTTATTTGTATTTTCTTTTACTTTACTTGTATTTTGATAAGTTCCTTCTCTGCTGCTCTAAAACTGACCTTAGATTAGATCAGCTTTTTTTCATAACTGCTTTAGTTTGTAACCCTCTCTGTGGGACAGTATTGTGGGACAGTAAAGGAGTTTATTATCTTATGTTATATGATTTTATCTAAACCATATTATTGTAGCTCTCGCCATAGGCTGCAATACTATCCTGTTTTAGATAAGCCCATCTTTTCACCGTGGGGATGTTGTTTTTCCAATAATGTGTTCTGTTTTTATTTTTGCATGTATGCCGGAAGGTTTTATTTTTTTGCCTAGTTTTTTTTTTTTTTTTTTTTTTTTTTTTGTCACCTCTATGGTTTATGTGAAAATAACACAGAACTTTCTGTGGCTTTCTTTCAGCAATGGGTTTCTGTGTGTCTGTTTTACAGATAGCTCTGATTTGGGGAGCAACTAATGGGTTTCCCTACAATACATTATCTCTGTTTCTCCTCCAGAGTTAGTTATTGCCTGATGGCTGCTTCTCTGGTTAATATGCCCCTTGTTTCGACTGCCGGTGTAGGTGGACAGACATGTCTTGGCATGTTTACGGTAAATAGTTGCCACAACAGTTAACGTTGCTGCTATCTGCTTTGTTTTTTCACATTTTCCCTCACATATGGCATGTTTGCACCTGGTAATTTTTTTTACTCTCCAGTGTTGCCTTCATAACTTATGTAGGATGTTTTTTCATTATCCTGACAAAAAAAAAATCATATAATGTCTCCTAAAAAAAGGTAATTTTCAGTAAACATAATTTGCCCCACAATCTCAATATAATATTTTGCATCAATGCACCCTTTATAGGGGAGGAACTTACTCCAGCTTTTGGAGTCAAACTGGATAGTTATTTTTGTCTCAGTTTCAGGCAACACAACATCCGTATCTGTTAAAATTTAGTTTGTATATCAGAATCAGAATCAAGTAGGTTTGCACTTACAAGGAATTTGACCTGGTGTTGATGGTGCAGAGAAAAAAAAAGTTATATATATATAACTTTCTTGATAGATAGATAGATAGATAGATAGATAGATAGATAGATAGATAGATAGATAGATAGATAGATAGATAGATAGATAGATAGATAGATAGATAGATAGATAGATAGATAGATAGATAGATAGATAGATAGATATACTGAAATATTTAGCCACAACACACATTTTACCTAATGAGCTTCTTCAGCTGCTTCCTCTCAGCTTCAAATGTGGTGCTGCTCCAACAGACCACACCATAGAAGATAGTTAATGCTGCCACAGAGTCAAAGAAGGTCTTCAGAAGCGATTAATCACTTTTGGATAATTAGCCAAATCAATCTAAAGTAAGGCAATCTATCAATTTCCAGTCCACCCTTAAGCATCTGGAATGGTGAGGTGAGTGGATCTTCATCAGCGCAAACAAAGCATCTGCATGCGTGCGTGCGTGCGTGCGTGCGTGCGTGCGTGCGTGCGTGCGTGCGTGCGTGCGTGCGTGCGGCTCTCTTTCTTGCTCAGCGCCTATAGCCTTTGACCTACGTCAAAATAAGTTTGCTGGGAAAAAATTATACTCATAAAGCTCTAAAGATCAGTCTCATGGTCTCCCCTCCGCTTCTGTCCCACCCCCACACCACAGCGGTCCCTGCGGTGCGCAGGTAGAAAGAAGCTGTGCTTTATTTTTATTTATTTATACCAACAGGAGTAGAATAGATCGGGCGGTGGACAGGGTGGTGGGTGTTATAGTGAATGCTAAGATGATCTGTTCAATTGGTAAAGTCCTAATAAATAAAAGTCAGATAGCTACCTTTACACTGTTACATTGCAATTGTTGTGGTTTCTTGTTCAGACCCTAGATGGCAACACTACACATGAATTGTACATACTGTACAGTATTTCTGTACAGCTAAGAAGTTAGATTCTCAAATTTGGTTCCACAATAGAAGAGTTACACTGTGGCCATAGAACATACCATTGTTATCTACTTTCTTGGCCTTGAACTCACTGTTAGCAAGACAATTTGCAATATATTGCTACCATAGAAAGCATAGCACTATCCAGATGAGATTATACTAATGTAGGTGCGTGCTGTACGTATCGGTCAAGCATGCCACAGTGCATGTGACAAAATCACGTTGGGGTAAGCATTTGTAATCATGCGGTCAAGTGGAGATTAGAAACTCTATCTCAAGAAAGAGCAAGAAATTAAGAATTATGGACAATAATATATCAGCATCAATAGCATCAAGAACTGCAGAACGAACAAAAAAAACTTTTACAGGTAACACTGGTACCATTGTATTCATGTTCCTCTTCATGTTTTCAGAAGAATGGATGAGTGGTAAGATGCGACAGAAGCAGAAACTGATTGAGTGATGATTGTGTGATGTGGAGGCTGTAAAAATTAAATTCAAATCAAAGTAGTGGTTGCTCTTTGATTTTTCTTTGTTTTGTTTTCATTTTCTCTTTGATGAGGTTGCTCCTGCTGAAATGAGCCATCCGTTTTATTCTTCTTTCAGGGAAGCCGTTTCTCAGACAGACTGGTGCATCCAAATGCAGCACAGCCAACTATGGTACGCCAATCAACCCAAGAAGGGTTTATTAAATGTAGATTTTTATATATGTAAAATTTTGTATAAAACCAAATATATAGTGAAATGTACAATTATACTCAAAATTTTACCCTTTCTCTTGTACCACCTTCAACATCCCAATTAATATTTTTAATTTTCATATTAATTCCTTTAAAGCAATACATTTTACCATTTTTTTTAATATGACTGGAGCTGTGATAATAATTGTTTCTGAGGCCCCTGAGTTGCTCTGACCTGTTGTTTTCAGGTCAGCTGATGTGGTGGTCGATAACAAAAAGAAGTTGCTGTCAATGATGCCAACGATTAACCCCTAACTTCAACACATTGTCCACCTTTCCTTTAGATACAGTTTTGTTGGTATGTAATGACTAAATGGTAATAAAAATAGTTTCACGTTACATAGTATTGTACAATGTTTTTGTTTGGGTTTTTTTGTTTTGTTTTTTGCACAATTGACACTTATTTTGTCATCTACTATGGTTTTAAGCAGAAACCGTTTTAATCAATTAATTACTGTTTTGCAATAGTTGTCAGGCTAAATGCACGATCAACTGGGTTATAAATAAATGTAGCCTACTCAGTTCACATGAAAAACAAAATATATAATAATAATAATAATAATAATAATAATAATAATAATAATAATAATAATAATAATAATAATAATAATAATAATAGTAATAATACATTTTGTAATTCACTGTACAAATCCAACAGGGAGTCAACAATAAATCATGACAAAAACAACACATTAAAAAGTTACAATCAACAGGCAATTACAGTGAGTAGGTATTTTTCAATTGATGTGTTTGAGTTTAGACTTGAGTTTAGAAAAGCTGTCAGTATTGCAAATGTCTGGAGGGAGCAGAGATATCAAGTAACTAAGACAAGTAACTAAAAACTTTGCTACCTTACTTAAGTAGCAATTTTGGTTGTTTATACTTTATTGGAGACATTTTTTAAACTACTTTTTACTTCTACTCATTACATTTTCATGCAATTAAATGTACTTTCTACTCAGTACATTTGAAACATAGTCTCATTACTTCTATTTCATTTGAGCTTGAATTTGCTCTGGCTTGTCAAATAAATAAACAAATAAATAAACAAATAAATAATACTAATAATCAGATAAATAGTGCTACCCAACCAGAATGATTTTGATGGTGGTTGGAGGCAGTACTACACCAAGCTGTTTGGCAAACAACAAAACAAAAACTTAAGACAAACAAAACTTAGATAAACATAACATTTTTAGGATTATTAGTTAGTTTACTTTTTATTTTTTTAATTAACTGCTTCAATTGATCATTCATTTTGACAACACTGTCTACTGTATACAGACAGCCAAACATGGGTAATTGTTCTAAAAGGGTAATGCACTCATTTTCATGTCCAGTTTTGTTATATTAATTCAGTTCAATTAAATTTTATTTATATAGCACCAATTCACAACACACGTCATCTCAAGGCACGTTACAAAGTCAAATTCAAATCAAATCATACAGAGAAATTGGTCAAAAAGAAACCCTGCAGATCAAGTCTTGACAAGCAGCATTCACTCCTCCTGAAAGAGCGTAGAACCACAGTGGACAGTCGTCGGCATTGTCTCATCCATTCCTATAGCTACGCTTGGATGTTCATTTACAATCCAATAATAACACGTAAAAAGTTATTGATAATATGTCTCTGAAGTTTGACTTTTTGCAGCAATACTTATAGGGAACCAGACATCACATATTCTGCTCCATGAAACTCACGTTGATGCTCAGTATTGCTCCTATATGGACCTTTAATATATTTTCATTGCACTAAACGGTTCATTCTCAAAGGACACATATGTGGGTGAAACAGCCAATCCCAAATATTTTTAACATCTAATATCTAACTATATGATATTATAGTAATGATAGCCTTTAGACATAGTCAATGGGGTGCGGGATGTCTAAGCTTTTGACCTTAGACGCATTTTTTTTACTTAAATTACTTTTGGTTTAATACTTTCAGTAGTTTTGACGTTGGTACTTTTATACTTTTTCTTAAGTAAAAGGTTTGAGTTGATACTACTACTTCTACAGAAGTACTTTTAAACTCTAGCATCTAAACTTCTACTTAAGTAATACATGTGAATACTTTTGACACCTCTGGGAAGGAGAGAGTTCCAGAGTTAGGAGCAGAGCGGGAGAAAGCTCTGCTTGCCATGGTGCTGAGGGGAAGGAGGAATAATAAAGTGAATGGAAGAGGGAGATATATATGGGTGCGGGAAGGAGTAGTGATAAAAAGGAGATCAGAAAGGGTTGAGGTTGTGGATGGCCTTGAATGTGTGGAGAAGAATTCTTAATTGAACTCTAAATTCATAAGGGGGCCAGTGGAGCTGCTGTAGGACTGGGGTAATATGATGAAAATGGTTTTGGTAATAAAGCGAGCAGCTGAATTCTGAATAATTGTGTCTTCTACAGAAAAGAAGACTTCATCTCGGGTCATCAGTCAAAGCAACTACAGCCCAATATTGTCATCCAAGTCATTTAAAACTTCACCTCTGCAATTCAGCTCATTTTCCATCTGATACAAGGCAGAGAGACAGAGCCTGAAAATATTAATATTGCATAATTTGTTAAAAGATGTAGACCTGAAGATAAGCTGAAGCAGAGCTCTTAACCGCGGTCATCTTTAAGTGTATAGGAGGACAAGGTATAGCATGCCGAGAATACCTGAAAGCTTTATTTAAATTGGTAATATTACTCCTGTTTGGTTTTCTTTACGTTAATAACACTATTATAAACCACTGTAGACAAGCTGATTCTGGTTGCATGAACAAACATTAATAGACATGATATGTAGCCCAAATGTATTCTACGTTGTGTGTGCAATCTTGTTTCTAATATTTAGAACTGATAAATGTCCCTGCTACTCCTAATATGATGCTTTGTTAAAATGCAGAGTCAGTAAAGTAATCAATGCACACTACTGCTCAATAGTTTGTTACGTTCTGTTCAGCCAGCAGCCGCTCTACCTGACTGACAGCGCTGAGATGTTTGAAACTATTGAGGGCTACATGAACCTTGTGATTGTGTGCTGGCGAGTTCAAACAGTGTTGTTTCTATACAGCCCTGGCAAAAAGGAAATCAAAATACAATCTTTGTTTGTTTTTCAATAAGATAGCATTTTACATTACAGGTGACATGTGCGTCCATTGAACATTTAGCATTTCCCCAGTTTGGTACTTAAGAGAGAGAAAAAAAATAGGTTGTGTTCACCAACTTGTACTTTGCAAGTCAGTGAATGCAATAGGATAGTAAATGGGACAGAATAAGAAATGTTACCATCTCTGTAAGGTAATAATTGAATTGCATAGCAACTGTTATAGGCTCATAAAAAAGGCTAAAGTAAAGCAAAACTGAAACTTCCTCTTAATTTCTACCTTACACATGCATGCTCTAATGTCCAGATCCATGCAGCCTACTGCTACTAAAAACTTAATTATTTTGGTTTTCAGTAGCAGCAGAAAAGATGAATCATTGCTCAAAATAACATTCATTTTTTTATGAAAATATTCTTCAAGTAGAAATAAATAAAATATTTGCTGGGGGTATCTTGTAGCTCTGTATTCCACAACGAATGATTTCGAGTTTGGTTATTATGTAACATATGCTTATAAAATAGAACCAGAAATGACAGTGGCATTGGTTGTTTACTTTCTTCATCTGTTACATGAACATAACGAGCGTCTCATAGAAGTAAAGCCTTTCAGATTTAAAAGTTGCCCAACTTTGTGCTTTGATCTGGCTAGTAATGCTTTAGTGTAATATGATCACTGCCTTTAGTCTATATGTTTAGAAAAAATGCTTTATACCGAGAAAAGCATCTTTCTATTTATGCCTGCAAATCGGATTTTCAAAGTACTTTTCAGGTGTATCTGTAGTCCTAAGCACACCATAATATTGCCCCCAAAAAGCTTAAAATAGGAAGGGAGAGCAGAGTATAATGGAGGGAGTCGTTGCCATGATAACAGACCCAAGTGAAAAAACATCAAAATGTCAGCATGTGCAATCATGTATTGGCAAGAAAATACATCCAAACCCTCAGCCTGAAATCCAAAAAGTTGTTTGTGAGACTGCACAAAGAGGTTCAGAAAGAATTTAGTAATTAAAAATACATTTGAGAGATCTGTTTTCCCCCTTTTTTACCGACTGCTGAAAGAATCCATTAATGTTACATCATAATGGTCTGTGGGTTTGTAGAACTGTGTTTATTATTTCAATGTTTTTTTGCAATTTTGCAATTTTGATTGTGATATGTTTCCTCATCAATTGACTTCTTCCACGTCTATTTGTTTATTGGTTGAATAATTTAGACTGCTTTAATAGGAAATGTTTTGTTTTATTTGTTTACTAAAAATATGAATAGGCTATTGGATTCTAAAAATGGATACATTTTCAGTTGCAGTATTTCGCTTTTATTTTTGGATGCAACCATGAAAACCTTTGACATAGTTATTACATTTCTGATTTTTTTTCCATATAAAAAAGGCATTTCACAGAACAGACCTTTGACTTCATTTCCACTTCTTAGCTTTAACATCTCCCCTCATATCAGCTCCTTTATCTGGGTCTAGAGTATTGACCCAGCATTTATTACACCTCACTTCACTGAGCCGTTTTCATGGGTGTTCTTTTCTCCTTACTATGGCGGCACCACAGAAATGTGGACAAAGACATTTACTGCAACCCAGGGTCTCCTAATGCATTTAGCTCTAAAATGAATAAGCAGGCAGCACTTAAAAATGTTCTGCAAACGAATGTTTTGTCCAAAACCTTTCTTAATCACTCTCCTCACACTTGTATAGTTTTTTTGTATCTATTTATCTATCTATCTATCTATCTATCTATCTATCTATCTATCTATCTATCTATCTATCTATCTCTCTCTCTCTCTCTCTCTCTCTCTCTATATATATATATATATATATATATATATATATATATATATATATATGTATATATATATATAAATATATATATATATATATATATATATATATATATATATATATATATACAGTATATTACCCATTTAGAAGTCAGCTGTCCTTTTAAAACAAGAAACATGCCTCTTCTGTCGGTGTGTGCATGCAATCAGCACATAGGGTCATTTGCCTAATTGACACAGGAAGTTTCATCACTTCCTCGGCTCACCTCTTCTGTCTCGGTACACTTCAGTCTCAAAAGCTGTTAGATCTCCTGCAGGGGGGCTGCGATTCTGAAGTCATGCAAAGATGTGTGATTACATGCATAATTACAAAAACACAAATATCTGAATGCTACTTGTTATTTAATTCAGGACACACTGTTTCCTAAACAAATTCGCAAAAGAGAGTTGGCAACCCTTTAGCCGCTGGACTCACTCACCATGATGATTCATTGTATAATAAATGTCAGCAGTCAGCTGAAAGAAAAGAAAAGCTTGCTCCAAGTACATGATATTGTGCAGAATTTCTTTATGCTACGACCGCAACATTTAAACTCTTTTATATTGTACTAGTTTGACATTTTGTTCTGTGTTTTTCGCTTGCTAGCTAGCTTGTTTGGCTGGCTTTGTGGGTAGCCGGTTGGTCAGTCGGACCGTTGTTTCCTTTTTTTTGGGGATGTGATACATTCAGCATTCAACACCGTGTATGTAGGCTACAGGTGAGTAAAAGGAGGCAGCAATTAAATTAATTTACAACATCACCCTTTTAATCAGGAAGGCTGTTAATACCCAGTAGCAACATGTGATTTTATTCCACATTTTTAACTTTCATTATTCTTTTATATTTTTATTGGTTTTTATTCCTGTTTTTTTTATTATTATTGTGAGTTTTATGAGTTCATTATAAAGCACTTTGGGTGTCTGGGTGGCTGTTGTAAAGGGCTACATAAAAACATAAATGAATAAAGTGAATGAATGAATTTAGCTATTACACCAGTTATCTATTTATGATGTATATTGAGGTTTTTTTTTTTTTTTCAATATTTAACCTCCATAGTAGCTGTAGTCATGTTAATGAAACAGACTTTGATTTAGAGGACAGACCCCTGGGGAAGAAACCACGAGTACTTCTCCATTTTCTGGCCCGCAGTAATACTGGAATAATTCTTGCCTCTCATATTACATTCTAAGCAGGTATTTATGTTAATCGTGATTGTCATGGCTTTTACCAACGGAGAACATCAATTTTGTTTCACTGAACCATAAAAGAACATTTACATGCATTTTATTTTTTGACCTAATCCTTGAAAAAACTGCTGATTGAGCCGGTATCCAGCAAACAAGGTATGCTATAAAAGGTAATTGCTAAAGATGCAGGCAGTCCACAGAGTGATGTATGCAAACACATTAATAAGAGGTTAAGTGGAAGGAAAAAGTGTGGTTGGATAATTATAGACTGCCTTAATTGGCTTATTTCCCATACGTCTTCTTCGAAAATTAATTTTGGATTTCCATTATCCTTAGACGAGTTACCAAACTCATTATCATTAAAAAACTTTAAAGTATCACTCATCTACGGCGGCCGGGAAGTGAAAACCAATTTGTTTCAGATTTTGTATTGTTGGATTACACTTCCTGGCCACCGTACTCATCTCTCAAAAATATTAAAGTAAAAGGAGAGTCAATTTTAAAAACTTTTTAATACAAGCATACTTTCAACATGGATCTGCCGGGGTAATAAATAATTTGGTGCTTAACTGTACATGTGCAAAACATAAAGATTTTAATCTATTGTGGCCCCTCCCAGACCTGAAAGGAACCATAAGCTGCCAATTACTAAGTTTGTAAATACCTCAAGCCTGCTCTGTATACAACATGCATTCCACGTCTGGTTTGTACTTCCTTTCCCAAAACAGATTAAAGATGGTCCAGTCACATGAAATAAAATGTGCTGTAATCCCTGATCCACTATGTAATTTTATATATATATATATATATATATATATATATATATATATATATATATATATATATATATATATATATATATATATATATATATATATTTATAATCACAACATAACAAAATCTTAATCTTGTCCTAATGAACAAGAGCCCAAGACATGCAACACAAATTGAGCAAAAACTGCTGGTACTGTGTGCGAAACATAAGGACTTAAAGCTCTCACAGAACTTTAGGAAAGTTCATAAAAACCTTGGTTCTACGAAATAACCGCCTCTCACTGTGTGATGTGCAGTAGGTAGGAGAACCTCTATGAAAACTACAATCTGGCTGCTCTATAGTCCTCAGATGTGTGCTAAAATCCCATCTGCAATAACTGAGTTATTACAGATGGCAATAAGGTGATTTTATAGGGTACAATCTATAAGGTGAAAGCCATCTTTCAGCAATAACAAGGATTACTCACAAGCAGAAAACGTTTAAGACGTAGTTTTCTAGAGCGATGGCAAAGGATATAGTTCATTGAGAGTTAAGGGCCCATAATGCAGCTGAAAGATTGCAAATAACCTCACAGTCTACAAGTCTCAGTTACAGCTTTAAATGTTGATGTTCAGGGCAGCACAGTTCGAGGAACACTGAACAAGGGTGGTTTAAACATTTTAAAAAAGGAAAAACATCTGCCATCAAAGAACGAAGCAACAAAAGTTTTGAAGAGCTGCATCTGAGCAAACACACGAGGAAAACCATTGTTGAACAGACACAAAGCAAGTTTATTTGTGTTAAATCAGTAACACACAACCTAAATCCAGCTGCTCTTTAGAAAAAAAAAAGAAATTAATACTATAAAAAGAGAGAGTCCTTTTAGCTGTGCCCTTATTCAGGGGTCACCACAACAAGTCAGTACAACTTGAACACAGATTTCGGAGTTTTTACCCTGGAAGCCCTTCCTGAACAAAACCAGCATTTGAACCTGGGTCCCCTGACTTAAAGTCAAAATCTTAAACCGCTACACCACGGAGGGAACATGTGAATATTACAACAAAACATGTGAAAAATAGACTGAAAGAATGCCAGTAAGGAATAGTTAAGACATCAAGAAATTACATAACACAAAGGCTACCATACAAATTTAGAATATCTGAATTCCTGAAATCAAATACTGAGACTCCATGTCAGCCTAAAACGGGCTAAACTGCTCATGCAACATGTCAATGACCTGACAAAATTACAGAACAAACATATCCCAGGAGGATAATCGCAAAACTACTTGCAGGTTCTTCTAATTCTGAAACTAGGTGCCGAGGCAGATCTGCTCTTACAATGGCTTGACCAAGAAAGCAGGATCTCTCTGCACTGATGCAGTTTGTTCACGTTTAAATGGGGGATTATGCATGTATTTAAAGTATACATGCATTTATAGAAATTACCCATAGAAAACTACTGTTTAAATGATGCTGATTGCGCTGAAAAAATATTATGTTCTGAAACCTGGTGGTAGTGTCAGCACAGGACAAGATTAAGGAAAAAAAATGTATCCTGCTACGATGTTGGATTAAAAAACTAAATTGTTTAGGGCTGCAACAAAAGGTAGAGCTCGTCCTCTTTTCCAGAACAACTGGACTATTGCACTATGGCCAGAAGCCATAGATCTTTACGTCAGCAGAAAATGTATCAGTGACAAACACCGGTTCCAAATCAATCTCATAGCCAAGAGATAACAGACTGTACAGAGATAAAGACGAGGAATAAAAGGAAGTCTGTGAGTCTGATTTTTACAACTTTTAACCATCAAGGCAAATTTAAAACCTCAGGTTTGCTAAGCATTCAGCCAGCCTCCACTGGGATCGACAAGAAAAAGCACATTACATCATTTGAACAAATCATTATAGTAGAGTATTTTTTAGTTTCCACATAAAAAGCAAACCTTCAGTTTTTATGGATTTTTTTATGGGAAGGTGGGGTGTGGATGTTGGACTGCCACTCAATTAAAAAGCAACTATCTGCAGTGTATGAGGTTTATGTGGCCACGAGCACATCAAAAGGTCAGCAATAAGAAAAGAAAAATCCTGTTCTGTTTCATTTGCATATTTTAGAAAGAAGTATGAAACCACTGAGACATTTCAAGTATCATATCGGGTATAGGTCATTTTACATGAACAACTTCTTTACTTTCATGAAAAAATAGAAACCCCATCTTTTTTGCTTTGTCTCCTTTTTCACTAGCATGCAAGTATACAGTATTGTTTTTTTACTATCGACTTTTTTTTATTTTGTAAATCAAGCTTACATGTAATGACTTCTGTCATGATAGTGGGTCTAGAAAAAGGAAAATTATCCCTTTTAAATGAAATGTTCAAGAGTTTATTGAGATCTGATAACATTTGATAATTGAACATCAAACAAATATAACTTTCATTATTACAACGTAGTTATAATCATGGCAACTCAATATTTTAACAATATTTTACAGCAATTGTTTTTCAGATATAAGAGGGGCATGGATATTGTGTTTTCGGCAACATTTCAAATTCAGAACAGCTACACGGCCGTTCTATAAGGAAAGATAACACAGTCATGGCCGACAATGAATATTTACAAAAAACTTAAGCCAAAATATAACTGAGAAGAAGTACCATAGTTTGGACAATGCAGTATAAAGTATTTGGTAAAAAGTAATGAATTTTAAAAGGTGATGAACATTAACTATTTCTGTCTTGATGCTGACAGCACCAAAAAATACTGACCTGTACTGTAAATTCTGTGACAATTCAACATCTTAGTTAAGTCTAAATACCCATTAAAATGCAGACGTTTAGTTACTTTACACTGTTTTTCTATGCATGAATAATAATAATTTACAAACAAACATTCCTGCAGACCACAGGTTGCAATAAGAGGATAGACTACAACCTGTGTTGGTGAAGATATTTAACTTTTATTGAGCTTTCTTTTTTAAATAAAATGATAAAAACATTCCTTCATCCAGCTATTGTGTCCAGTAAACACAAAATATCACAAAAGACATTGCCCTCACCTTGACATCACGCTTTCAAAGCTGAGATTGGAAGATTTTTAGTGATTAGGGAAAACACAGAATTAGCTGTACAAGCAGCCTCAGTCATTAATAACTATCTTTTCAAGTCAGGAAATTACAGTCAGATCATTCATTATATAATCACTATGTTAGCAAAGGTCTTATTCAGGCCAAGTGACAATTTATCTCTGCAGAAATTACACATTTCCGCACTCCAGCTGACGTGCTGACAGCGTGCCGTCTCACAACTATTCATCTCACAAAGAATCCGCTGTGAATCCGCATCTTCAATAGTAGTAGCTTCCAAAAACTGCCACCACACAGAACAAGCTGTCCTATGGGATGAAAACACGGCGATTTAGAGAAAATGAAACACATTTAAAGAAATCACTTCCTGTTCTTAGTGTCTGCTTACGTTCATGAAGACATCTTCTGCGTAGTTGTCTGTGTCAGCATCCCACAAACACCTGGAAGACATCCTGGAAAATAATAGATCATGGATGTGCAATGAATACTTAAACAACAATTTTAACATCTGACAAAAACTATTTTCAGGTTAGTTACAATATTTTGTGTCCACCCATAATCCTATTTGAAAAGAACAATCAACATGACAGAGATATGGAGAGAAAAGGTGAGTTTGTTCAAACACCGTTAGAAATTCTGACCTGATGCTAAACTGAGTTGCTAACACTTTAGAAAGATTTCCTATGTGCCGCGCCATAACTGAGTCGTTACTTTGTAGAATTACATTTCGCTCACGTTACATACAGCTCTTACTTCTTTAAACTATCTCGCTTACCAGCTCTTAGAGACTGAAACTTTACTCCATTTTAGTACGTGAAATAGCTCAAGCTCCGTCCAGAACCTCGTTTAGAACCTTTAGAAATGACTTTGAAAAGAAGGATTTTTCATTTAATGAAGAACATTATGGATAACCCTGAGCATCCTCTTCATCACACTGTTGTACAACAACAGAGTTTCTTCAGATGTGCTGTAAGACGGACCTCTACAGGTCTAGATAGATAGATTTGGGAATTTTATTAATTCATTTTATTTCAGTTGCCCAGGGACTGCAGATGGAAAGCAGCATTAGCTAGCTCTGGTTCAAAGCATCTCTTGTCATTGTGAGATAAATGTTTTTGTACATCCCTCACAAAATGTAATAAACTAAACTAAAGCCAGATATTCTCAACTGTATTTAGGTATTGAGCCTTAACTACGCCATAACTCATAAATATAACTTGAGCTAAACCATTCTATCGCAGCTTTGGTTGAATATTCAAGATAGTTTTCCTCCTGAAAGATGGATCTATGGTTTCGTTTTGTTTTAGAGGCAGGTTTTAGTTTAGGATTTTCATAATCTAAAACATTTTCACCAGTATTTAAGTGTTTGTCTCACTGTGGTGGCAATGTTTTCTGTTCAAATATGTCAAATGGTAAAAATCTGAAAAAAGTTTAGAAAATGTGCAAATGTTGGGGACTCTGTTAAGACGGTGTAGTTTGTGGTCCATTTTCTTTTGCTTAAGCTTAAGAGTTCATGACTCACGCTATAGACAAATAAACCCTGTAATTTACTTCCATTTAGTGCTCTTTGCAGAAGGCAAAATGATAGTCTTCCCAGGTGTGGGTTCCTCTGAAACCAATTTCAATGGTGCAAATGACGTCGTGCACATTTCTCTGAAAAATCTTTCGCCAAAATGAAGTGACATAGTTTTGAAAAACATTTGAAAAAAAAAATTATTTTATGATAAAGCCAAATGTCAGACGCACACTCATTCTTGCTCCGTTGCCTGTAATGTGACGCGCCTTCAAAGTTCATGACACACAGATGTTGTACAAACACATTCTGTCATTGTTGTTTAGTGTTGTGCTTTTATGTAGAAAGGGCTGTTACATCTCACATCAGATTCCTTCTTAACCTTTTCTTTTTAATATTCAAGTTACAGCATGATTTTCTACAAACTGCTCAGGATGTACCAGATGTAACTCACTTGACTCCCTGTCCTCGCTGTTCCCCAATGAGCACCTGCACGACAAGCTTGTATCTGTCAAATCCGGCATCTGTGCAAAAAAACATCAACAAATAAGGCACATTTTAGTGCTTTCTCAACTGCAGGCTTGAAATTAGAACAAAGCAAGAGAAGAGTGTGGATGCCTGCAATATATTTGATTCATATGCTGTACAAACGGAAGTTTACCATTTTTCATTATTTTTCCTTTTCAATGACTACAGTCTACAGCCACAAAAAGGAAGCTAATCTAAATGTTGATTTTTATTATTAGAATCTAATCAACGCCTATTGGCTCTGTGCTGTCATCCAAATGAATGAAACGCCAGAGAGAAAAAACATGGTTGATTTAAATTTAATTTAAGTTTATTGTGCTTGTTGTGTGTGCATTTTAAACACCGCAGTCGGCAGAAATTACCACACGTTGTTGAAGTTCAGAAAATTTAAATGAAACAGCAACTCGTCTAGCTGTTTGACCTGACAAAGCCAATGCTGTAGGACATTTTCTGATCGTAACATTTTTGGCAGCATATGTTCAGCAGGGTAAAGCCCATAGGATAGATTAGTGCGGCACTAACTCTTCACTTTGTCCTTCACGCTCTCTGCCAGTGAAAGGGTCAGCTCTGGGACATTCTCCGGGTCGTACTGCACTCCAGACAGGCGCTCCCTCACAATTTCACGGATGTAACCTTTTACGATGGCTGGTTTAAATCTGAAGGATTAAATCATGTAGAAATACAAGAAAATTAACTTTAGTCTCAGCAGATGACACAAATGAGTATACATTCATCTGTTCTCCACACCAATCTGTTTGCCTCCAAGTATCTTACATACTTTTAATCTAATGGTATTGCTTAGATTGAGTTTGACAATTGATCACCTTGAAAATACCTAAACTGAAAATACCTAAACTGAACATACAGTCTGTTATTTTCATTAAAATCAAAACAAATCCGCATGAAAACCTGGCCCTCCATAACTGTGAGCGTTGTTTTTGATAACCTGCCTACTTAAGAGTGTGTAAAAATCTATTTACCCCCCAAAAACTGCATCACTATTCCATTAAATACGGCTGAAAAGAATAAGAATGAACCTTTTCTGAACCAACCAAATGTGCGAAGGTAACATTAAATTTTGCGAGGCGTTCACGCCAAGTACAATTGTTATTTTTAAATAACAAAACGATTACAGCACGGTATTCAGCGTGCATCTATGGTTTAGCTATAGTTCAACGAGCTCTCGTTAGCCAAAATCTTGCTAGCAAGCTTAGTGATGTAAAAGAAAAAAAACACACAAGTGCTACAGCAAACTCACTTGAGCTGGTGGTTAGGTCGTAGAAAGTACGTATCTGACCCCTCCACCATGTTTGCCTGACAAATTAAGATCACAAATACAAAAATAGCAGCTTAACTTGTCCGAAAGCTAACCTAAAGGAGTATTTATGTTGCTATAGCAACATTTGACGGCTACTTCCGGTTTCAAAATAAGAGCGCGTCCAAGAAAGAAAGATGCATTAACAGCAGTTCTACAAATGCTTTTCGATTCAGCTCCCTTCTTCTACGTCTTATAAGGAGAACCTAAAGTCTACAGTTTATTTATTTTACTGTGTAATTATCTGTACGGTCATTGATTTCTACATGCAGCACCAACTTGCTCTCAGAACATGACATTTCAAAATGTGATCTCAACAGATGGTCTTCCATGGGATGAATGAAGTCGAATTGCTCTGTCAGAAATAAATAACAATCAAATATTGTTTTGGGGGGCTTTGAAAAGTAATTATGTCAAGATTGTACAAGATTTACCAACGCACAGTTGCACATAAATGTAAGGGGGAAGGAAAAGGAGACATGGTTTTCCACATGTTTTTAGGAATAAAATATGAAAAGGCGTGACATGTTTATGTATTCAACTTCACTCAATATTTATAGTGAATTACAGCTTTGAATATGATTGATCTTTTTTAGCACATGCAGTCCAAGACACGTTTCTCCTATGGAGACAATAAGGTATACTCTAATCTAATCTAATCTAATTTAGTGTCCCACTGCCACCTTTGCCCATCAAGTGACTAAAATTTCAGACATTTTCAGATAGAGGACTAAACCGTGCTCTGTGAGATGTTTAGTACTCAGTAAATTGATCCTTACCCTAAACCTACTTGACAATTTCTCCACAACTTAATTTGACTTGTCTGCTGTGATCCTTTGTTTTATTAAGCTTTTTGTTTATTAATGTGATCTAACAAACCTATGAAGCTTTCATAAAATGCTCAATTTATACTGATATTAATGACACGCAATTCCTCTCCATTTGAGTATTTCTGAAAGCAACTGGTTAAATTTGAGGGGTTTTTTTTCTTCTAAAACACATCCCCAACAATTTTGTGTATACAATTGCCACCAGCTTTGTAAGGGTAGGATTATTGCATTTATCACTTTGTAAAAATGTTACATTTATAAAGAAATGGCATATATATTTAAACTCTTCGTGAACCTTCAAACCCATTGCATTCATTTACACATTTTGAATTCCACAATGAAGCATTATTGCTTCCAGACATCCATATTCGTAAAATATGTTTGTAAGTAAACATTTGTAAAATGGAAAACGCATTCGTGTTTGCTAAAGGTTTGCATTGTATACTACTAGCATGCAAAATATTCCTATGCAAATATTAGTATATCTAGTTATCGCATGCACCAGCAGGGGTCAGTGTTTCTCAGAGCATTGTCAGCTTTCTGTTTCGTTTCTTCATCTCAGCCAGATTCATTTTCATATTATGAACAAACCATAACAGAAACTTAAAGAAGTGTGTTTTACATTCTTAAGTTTCGGTTTACTTAGTGCCACCACCCTTCCTCTGGTTGCTGCTGAGTCACAGCCACAAGCTGTTTGTCAACTCTACACATCAGCTGTTCCACCTCAGGCTCTTCTTCAACCAACAGCCTCATCTCATCCGCTTTTAAAAGATGGAACAACAGGAATGGACACGAATCTTCCAGAGTCATGTTGAAATGCTCAATAGCAAAGGACACATTTGGCATTTGGAGTTTGATGAAAATATTGATCCTAAGAATCCAGGATGTTGGAAAACGTACATCAGAAAAACAAGTGCAAGGTCAGTACTGGACTGCAATTGCTTATTATTTTTTTCCTCTAGAAAGTGAATTTCCATGAGCTTGTATTTATATTTCTAAATTTACACATACTGGATGCAAGTTAAATGTGTCTCTAGTGTCACAAGATTGATGCCCAGGTGTTGACAAAGTCATTCTGCCAGATTATTACATTAATGCCTAATTTTTGTCTAACCAAGTCCTTTCACATGAGCACTCTTAATATGATTTGATTCTGAAGTATAAAATATGACATTAATTTAAAAATTTTTACCTGAAATACATTATGTTTTGTTTTTTGTTTTTTAGATTCAGCTGTACCTCATGTAGGAGAAGTTGGCCTTCAAACCGTGTCATGGTGATTTTCCACATGCGCCTCATGGATAATCAGGGCACTGTAAAGGTGAGAGCCTTGCGCCAAAACTGCAAGAAATGTCACAATGCGCCTATGGTGAAGCCAATCGTTGAGTCTGACAACATTCATATCCTGATGGAGAACCTGGTGGAGAAAATACGAATGAAGTGCTACCAGGAAAACCTCGGACCAAGAAACAGAGTTCCCAAAAGCCTTGATGTCAAGAGTCCCCACGAGCCTAATCATTGCGAGGGATGCAAGATGGGACTCTGTACCAGAGAATAAGCTAATCATAATAAAGTGATTACATTTATCGATATTCAAATAATCTCTAATTAGGTGTTCAAATGGACTTACATAAAACTTGAAGTTATATATTGAACACTCCAGTTTTTGTGTTGGATGTGAAGTATTTACATAATTTCAATGCATTGTTGTAAAATCGCATGAACAATTTTAGAAAAGGTGCAAAAGATTGTGTGCAAAGATAGGTGAATTTGATGCAATCAAATGGTTCCCTTATATAGGTAATTTTTGACCAATCTGTATAATATGATTGAATTTGACTTTGTAAAGTGCCTCGAGATGACATGTTTCATGAATTGGCGCTATTTAAATAAAATTGAATTGAATTGAATTGAATAATGTTGTCGTTGTGGTGTTTTCATACTGTGCAACATGCTAATAAAAGGTTTAGTTGATTGTAAAAATGAAACACCTACTTTTGTGTTTGTCAACGAAAGGTGTGCAGAGTTATAGGCAATTACTTGTCAGGTTTGTGTTTGGGCGTTTAGGACCAAAATGCAGACAAGAGCCAGGAAGCTGTGAGTAATGAGAGATTTATTTGACATAATAAGGGCATACAGGAAATACAGGAACACGGCGTACATGACCAGAACGGGTTGGACTGACGGATGACCTGATAACTGGGCATGGCTATCCAGAGTGAATAAACAGGGAAGGACAAAAGGAGCAGCAGGTGGAGTAAGTTACACAGCTGAGATGAGTAAAGGAATTCAACAGGAGAGGAAGGGCAATGAACTAGCAGGGGTAGAAGGAGAACTGAATCGAACAGGGAAACATGAGGATGGCCAGACATGAGGGAAAAATCCAACTGAACTAAAGAAGTATAGGCAGAAAATACAGATCTAACAGAACTATTGAAATCATAATGAACAGAAGCTAACTGAAACAGGAAAACAAATCTGATAGTCTATGGAGTAGAATGTAGCACAATGAGGCACAAGCTTTAATCAAATTTCTTTTTATTTTGTCAATGCTTACATGAATTGAAAGACTGTCTACCTTCCCTGAACAAAGATCAGGAAAATAATATCTATACTTCTTGCTAGAAATGTTATCAAAATGCTTGTTAACACAGTTGTTTTGCTTAAAAGTTTACTTTTCCATGGGCAATGGCAGTCATGTTGTTTTTACGCTGGGGGGAACGTGATAGTCACGTGACTTGTTCGCAAGCCAATGTAAATTAATAGGCCAACTAGAATGTAGGACTGAAACGTATGAAGGAGCTAGATTGTGATAATAGTATGTTTCCCCCTGTGGATCAAGGTGGAATTACATGTCTTTCAATGAGACTGGGTTGTCACACGACACTGAAACCTTTCCCAGTTTGTTCACGTTTTTCTTTTCAAATGTCTTGATGCTAGCCATTAGCATGTAATGCAAACATAACAACTTAAGTCCACTTGTTTTCCAGTTTTGTAGATTGCTAACCTGACTCTCGCCAGATGGATGTAGTTCCGCCGAGCTCCACACGGCGTCAACACATCCAACTGGAATTTCAACACCACATAAAATGGACGAGCCAATAAGGATTGCCGGGCGGGATTTTCGTAGATGTGACATATCAGAGAAGCAACTTTTTGGATTCAGACTATGGTGGCTTACAGCGAGGAAGCAAGCGGTAACATTGCACTGCAAAAAACTGAACTAAAAATAACTACAATTTTCTTGAAATTAGTGCATTTATCCTTGATTTAAGCAGGTAAATAAGATTATTTGCCAGTGCCATAAGATTTTTGCACTTAAAATAGGAACAACTCATCTCCATCATCTTATTTCAAGTGCATTATATCTAATTGTCTTATATTAGGGCTCAAAATACTCATTCTATTGGCAGATAGTCTTGTTTACCTGCTCAAATCAAAGACAAATGCACTAATTGCAAGAAACTTTTACCTATTTTTAGTTCTGTTTTTGCAGTGTGATGCTGTTATTTCATCGGTGTTGTCCGATCTACCGGATATTAATTCTTTAAAAGAACACCAGTTTGACAAAGATCAAACTGATATAGTTTCAGAATGACTGTGCATTAGACAAATGTTGACATATTTGATAAAAAAAAATACTGATACTTTATAGTGTAAAGCCCTAACTATCTGTTAGCTTTGCACCTTTGGTTATCCGTCTAAGCCTTTTGGACATCATCACCTAATCCTTACAATGGCAAACATTGCTCTAAAGAATTACATTTAGGCTATTTATTGAGGAACAAAGATAATGCATTACACATACGTAAAGATGTGTGATGCATGTGATTATTTCTAATAAGCATGTGACATAACATGCAAAAAGTTGGTTAAATTATTGAAATGGAGCATGTTGGGAAAGATCTGCTGCTTATTTGCATATAACCATCAGGTCTGTCTGACAGCGATGTGGTCCATCTTTACTACATGCAAGTCAAAAACCTAGATGCATCACGTCAACTGTGGTTTATGTTTGCGTCGTATGAAAATAACTTGGAGGAAAGGAGCTGCTAATCAAGTTTGGTCTCTCCTATACTATTTGTGTAGATTACCATCTCCCACTCCAGTTTTGAATGAAGTGTCATCATTTTTCTACTACATTCTAAGATAGGCAAGAGATGAATGCGCTTCATCCATCTGACAGCCACTGAAATCCAACCCTTTCACTTGGAACATCATGGCATCAAAGGAAACTACGCCAAAGGTAGAGCATACTCTCCTGCTGCACAATCTGCATATCATTGTCAGTCAACAAATATTTCTTTTTGCCATTAATTTACTGTCATATAATTAATCGTGAATTTCTTTTTAGTGGGTTTTTCCATCAGCCACTGTGGTTATTCTCATTCTTTTTATGCCAGGTGAGGTGTTTTGTTGTTGGGTTTTGTTTTTTTAATGACAAGTGTTTAAAGTATTCTCTGTGACAATAGTTTTAGTTTCTTAGAGACTATCAACACTCACCAACTATTCATAACTACTTTTATTACTATTATTTGTTTAGTCAATGCTACAGTTTGCAATGAAGGTTATTTCAAATGTATTCATGTGTCAACTAATTTTTGTTGACTACAACGCACTGCCTACAAATTAAGCCTCATCATTGCCTATAATTTGTCCTGATCAGTTTTGTGCAGCACATTTAAGGTGAACTGCTCCAAACCAGACACACCGAGCCTGCTGGCAGCTCTGGGCCCCGTCTTTGACCTGAGGGCCATTCGGCCCGTTCTGGACCAAAGGACAAAAACAAACATCACTGTGTTTTTTACCCTTTATGGGATATTGGGAGTGGTATGTTCACCTCACTGCTTCTGAAATGTTATTGTTTCTAGTATAACAAAAGAAAGAATTTAAAGGGTTCAAAGGGGATGGACTTTCAACATTTTTTAACATTTTAGTTAAAACAGGAGACTTTCCGTTGTGATTTTATAATGTAATATTATTTATTCATTAATACACAGTTGGCATCTTAATGTCAGTGAGGTCTATCTTTTGGTGTCCATATTTGAAAATGTACATTAACAAAGCTCAGTTTCAATAATTTCATGTTTTACATTTACTCTCACTGTCTTTCAGGATGAAAAGTCTCAACTTCTCATCACTTACATTTGGCTGCATTATGTAAGCAGAACAATTATTCATCTCAGCCTTTATGGTTGTAGAGTTGATTTTTCTTTTTCATTAATTTTATCTAAGACAGAGATTGCTTCAAATGATTGAACAACTCTTTACCACCACTCTTCACGTCTTGTTGCAGTGGTGGATGAGTGAGTTTGTCAGCTGGGACCCAGCTCAGTGTGGCATGGACAACATATCCCTTCCAAAAGAGAAGTTTTGGCTTCCAGATATTGTCATCAATGAGTTGTGAGTTGCATCCTAACAACAAACGCATCTAAAATCCTGCATATCCTTATACTGATCATCAAAAGACAATTCTATGAAAACGTAGAAGGTTCACCAAACCTATTTATAAGATATTATGTGCTTTACTAGTTCTGCTATTGAGAATATGCGTCAATATGTTTAGGCAGAACTCCCTAAAATGCTTGACTGCTCATCCTTTTCATATAATAAACCGTTTTCAGTAATCTTTACCTGCAGAGAAGCTCAAACCCTTGAGATTGATTGATTTTATGAAGATTGTATTTCTAACTCGTGCTTTAATTCAGCACATCTGCATGCTCTGCTCTTTTAGCATGGAGGAAAACAAAGCCCCGTCCGTTCCCTACTTACACCTGCACAGCGACGGTAGGGTGCACGAGGCGCTCCCCGTCAGAGTCGTGAGCTCCTGTAACCTCGACATCTACAGCTTCCCCTTCGATATACAGAACTGCTCTCTGACTTTCAACTCTTACATGTACTATGGTGAGTCACCGCCACAAAATTGTACATCTTTTCTAAAAAAAAAAAAACAATAATAATAATTGAAGATGGGATAGAAATTTTCTTTATTCTGATGCAACCAAAACAGTTTTCTGTGTTTAAAGGTACACTTGTCATGTACAAAACCTGTGTTTCGTTATGGATGCTAGCAGGAAAATAACAACAACCCGTCACTGCCAAGAAAGCTTTAACAATAAGAATAGTTCTAGTAATGTTTTCTGAAGGGTTAATGTGTCATGACAGAAATCTTCTGTACACACAAAGTATTTATGTAAGAAGTATTGCTACTTCTTCAGCTTTTTACATATTTTTGTCACTTACAGTCACAAGCTCTATTTAATTAAGATTTTATGCGATGGAACAAAATGATAACACATATAACACACTTATGAAGTGGAATGAAAGTGTACCATGGTTGTCATTTTTTAACAAATAAAATACTGAAAAGTGTTTCTATTTAGCTTTTTTAATTAGATACCACAAAATAAAATTCTGTGAACCCGACTGGTTTCAGAAGTCACCTAGTTAGTGATTGGAGTTCCTCTGTGTGTAAATTAATCCGCGCATTAATACAGCTGTTCTGTGAAGGCCACCGAGGTCGAACAACCGTTCAACACATTATATGAAAATCAATATTTTGGCCGAACTGCAAACCTACCAAAACACGGTCGTCCATGGTCGCTATGTAAGAGTTAAGTAGAAAACAATTGTTGAAAGAAAGTTATTTAAAGTCTTGGTTCCAGTCATGCATGATGCACAAAGGCATGTGGAAGAATGTTCACTGCTCAGATTACAATATAAACAAACTTTTTTGGCCCATATATAAAACACTAGGTCTGGAGGAAAACTAACTCTGTGCCCTGAACAAACCATCATCATTACGCTGTAACATGGTGGTGGCAACATTATGCTATAGAGATACTAATCTCTATAGCAAATTGGTCAGGGTTGATAAAAAGATGGTTGGAGCTTAATACTGCTGAGTATAATTTGCACGACACACCCTTATGCATTTGATTTGTGAAAACAATTACCAAGTGTCACATAAAATCCCAATCAATTACATAGAGTTTTGAGGTTGTAATTAGATAAAATCAAATTTTAAAAATTACCTTAATAGTTAGTGTAAGTTTTTTTTTTCTTCCTTTAACACAAGCCTATTTCTAATTTCATGTGATTCAAGCCCTTCATTTTAAAATATATTGTTAATATTGGGCATTATGTGTTATTTTCTTCATGTGCCCTTTCACTGAGTTCAGCTGTCTGACCTTTTTGTTGCTAGCTATGGAAATAAAGATTTTTCCAGGGCGAGACCAAGAAATAATCACGGAGCTCTCCAAGAATGTGATGACCACCAGGGGAGAATGGGAGCTGCTGGATATCTCTGCCCACAAACTAGTGAATAATGATGAGTCGGGCCTTTACATTGACATGGTTGCCTTTTATGTAAGTTGATTGCATATTTTAAAAATTGAACTGTCACCTATATTTAAATCTTTCATTTGTGCAAAGGTGTTCAATAAGTTCGAATCCTGAGTAAGTTCTCCCTTTAGATCCGAGTGCGGCGCCGCTCCACCATGTACGTGGTGACCCTGCTGCTCCCCAGCTGCTTCCTCATCACGGTGGACCTCTTCAGCTTCCTCCTGCCTCCTCAGAGGACAGACAGAGCCTCCTTCAAGATGACCCTCATCCTCGGCTACACGGTGTTCCTGCTCATCATGAATGACCTGCTGCCTATCACCGGAAACACCATACCCCTAATAAGTCAGTATGGGCTTCAGAGGATTGTTATGCCGTGTGTTAAAGATGTTCCCCAGGGCTGATGTCATTTAACCTTTCAAACATGTCTCTACTTAAACGAATCAAAAGATTAACTTTATTTATAAGGCACATTTAACAAAACAGATTCAACCAAACCCTGTAGATTAGAAGCACAAATAAAGTAAAAGAGATTTACAAAAAAGAATTACAAACAGAATGAAAGAAGTTAAAATGTACACAGCTGGTGGCAACACACTCGAATCAAACATCTGGGGCATTAAAAGGACTATTCAGGTATTGAGCATATGCTGTTGAGGTAATTCTGATTGAATTACCTTTAGTTTAGGTGTGCTGAACCAGAGACACATCTAAAAAATGCCCCGCCGATCTTAGACACCCTTGCTTTAAAAAATGTCTGTTATGAACCTTAGCTCAAATTTTGAAATTTTAATTTTCCATTTCCTAGATACTCTCTTCTTTTTTTTTTCTAGACGTGTTCTTTTCTCTCTGCCTGGTCCTGATGGTGACTAGTCTGCTGGAGACCATCTTCATCACCAACCTCTTAAGCAACTCTTCCGACTTCTCTCCCGTCCCTCAATGGATACGGACGCTATTTCTAAATTTTCTTGGCTGTCTTGTATGCATGCCCCAAAGGAAAAGGAGATCAAATGGTTCAGGTAGGTGGGCTGCAGTGGCTAAGACAAAGCCAGTTTGTTCTTACAGCACCCTTTCTTACAAGGTGTTATACGCACTGCAAAGTGGAAGAACTTAGAAGCAGAGCTAAAGGGAACACTTGTTACAGGAAAAAGATTAAACATCACATAAAAGCAAAAAAAAAAAAAAAACATGAGAAATAACCATATAAAAGAGAACAGGTTAACAGGATTAACATATTAACAGAGGCTGTAGAGATTACAACATAATAAACTCTACTTGAACATGAAGGTGTACACATTCACTAGCCTATAGCTAGATTTTTTTTTTACCTGTCCTGTCTGGCAGAGTAGAAGTGACTGGTTGTTTTTTTTAAGTTTAGTTTTGTGTTTTCTTATACACAGATCCAGAGAAAACTAACAACTGCGATGTGAAGCCTCCCACAATGGGAGTTTCAGTGGTGGAGGACAAGGCGCTCCAGGAGCTGATTAGCCTGAGCCACGTCCTGCAGGCCATCCGCTCTGAGGTGGAGCAGCAGCAGCAGAAGGGGAACCAGAGCTCAGGGGAATGGATGCAGGTGGGTTTCATCATTGACCGCCTGCTATTTGGCCTCTACATCGTCTTCATATCAGTCAGCTTCATCACCATCATTATCGTCTGGGTGAATTCCTCCAATCAGTAGACTGCTGCATGTTTGACAGGTCTACTTTTATTGTTTAGTTAATGCATTGAAAGACTTTGAATACATTTATAGTAGCAATGACTTTTCCACAATAGTTATAGTTATAGTAAAGTAACTCTGTTCTTTTTATCTTTCGTGATATAGCCTATTGCACTTTGAAATGTTAAAAAATGTTCTGCATAGAATAAATTACATGGAAAATGTTGCAGTCTCTATGTTCCTCTGTTTCAGTACAACCCATTTTACTTAATCATATATTGATTTCTAGGAAATTTAGCATCCCTCATACCAGACATTTGTTGACATATTTTTAAGTTATCAATGGTTCCCTAAAGGAAATGTAAATCTGATCCCAACAATTGCAATTTTATGAAAAGCCTTTAATTTGTCACAATGATGGTTGGTGATTAGTGAAGACAACTGCTTTGCTTCCATTACTCTTTAATATTAAACCCAGATATTTTCAGAAATTATATGTTTTGGCACAGATGAGGTTTAGAACACCTGCCTGTTTCTGTCTCTTTTGATCTCAAACATAGCACTGAATACTGGCTGCTGCTTTAAGATTTAGTAGGAACATGTACACTTTCAGCCTATTTAAATCTACCCGAAACCTTCATCTGTATCTATTGCACATATATATTTGGAGAAAATCTTTATCTTGATGTTAGAAGCCTAAAACTGAACATTCCAAGGGTTTGATTGCAAATACTTTTTTTAACCTGTAAAAAGTGTTGAAATCCATTTTGTTTCACTTCACATGTATGAATTTCTTTGTTTAGCAATGCCACGCAAAACCACAATAAACCATATTGAAGCTTGTGAAAAAAACATATTGAATCTTGTGAAAACAAAACATATTGAAGCTTGTGAAAAAACGTGGCAAAAAGTGAAAAACTACAAGGGGCATGTATACTTTTTTTAAGGCATGATACAGTGTGGTTGAATGTAGCTTTAACTTTACTATCCTTCCGCAGATGTTTAAATCATGAACAATAGTTGTTTTATTTTATTGTATAATGTAACCTGTAAGGAAATTAAATAATAAATAATAATACATTTAAGCAAGAGTTGGCTTTGTAGTGCTATATCTGGAAAGCAACATAAAGTAATCAACCACGAGTTCCCTGATTTATAAATGGCACAAATCATTTTCCTGCTCCATCATTATTTATCCGCCAATCATCTTCCGCTCTTCCAAGATCGGGTCATGACTTTATTTCATTTTTATTATGCAGAAAAAAAATCTTACTCTGAACTCCTTGTGCAAAGCTGACAAAGACATACATCCAGTTGTAGTTGCAATGAAACCAAGTCAATTCTAAGGGGACTGGACATAAATTCACTTTTGAGATGTTTAGCCGTAACAAATATATATCATTTTCTTTCCATCTCCCCATTATGCTCATTGTGTTGTCTAAAATATCAACTCTCTATTAAACACACTGACGTTTGTAGTTGTAATCTCAAACCGAGGCACAGTTCAAGAATGAACCACCTCCTTTTTCTAAGAAAGTTTTTAAAAGATTTGATTGTCTTTGGTTTTCAGATATCTAACCCAATATACTGAATTACTGCTGCTTAAGGACTCCTCCTCACCATTGTGATTCTTGTAAGCAGGGTGCCATCACAAATTTTAGGCCTAAAATCTAAATTATCCCAAAAGGTCATATAATGACTGGGATAATTTAGATTTTTTGTCAAGGGCCTAAAATAGAATATTTAAAATTCCCCTGTCAATCAGGGCCCCAAATTTTTATTCTAAATTGAAAATACATAATGAAAACATCAAATATATGAACCAAAAGTATATATAACTGTGCAGCAAACAATAAAATGGTGAAATAACTCAAAACATCTGTTTATTTTCAATTGTTTCAAATTGCTCTCTTTTTTTTTTTAAATGCTGCTTTACACATTGTTGGCATTCCTGAAATGAGCTTCATGAGGTTAGTCACCTGACATGGTTTTCCAACAGTTTTGAAGGCATTATCGGAGGTAGAAATAAAAATAAAAGATTGAATGAGGTGTTTCAGAAATGTTCATATATTTGAGAAAACTTCAGCTAAATAAATAACTGTTCAGTTTACTTATCTTGTTTACAAAGGTATGAAAAAGTATTTTCACCTTTACAGATTTGTTATTTATTCACTTTTTATGACACTTATATGGTGTAGATCTTTAAACATGTTTTCATATAAGACAAAGATCATGTGAGTAAATACAAAATGTAGCTTTCAAATAATTTTATTTATTAAGGGGGAAAAAAACTGCCCACACCAACACTGTTTGAAAAAGTAAGTGCCCCCTTGTCTATTAACAAATAACCTTTGACTTATCACATTTTTAAGAAGTTTTTGTTTTAACATTTCCTGTCTGGCAGCGTAGCAATAAGAATTGTTGCCTTAATGCCAAAGAGAGCCCAACAGATTTGACTTTCACAAGTGGAGCACACAAGATAAAAAAAGAGGAACGGAAAGGGAGAGAGCAAGATAACATCCTCTGAGTCTGCTTCTAAACCTGCAAAGAGAGACGTTAAAAGAACAGCAAAAAACAACTGATAAAGTATTTCAGGTACAAACAACCAACACCTTGATACCATCACTGAAGAATATACAGTATTATCTAATACGAGATGTATAAAGTGACGGCTAAAGCTAAAATTGCATTTTGTATGACATTTTTGAAAAGTGGTCCGACAGCAAATATTGGGGGAAACCAGATAACACCTGTTTCTCGCTTGCCGTCCTTCGTTTATTTGCCTATAACCATTAGCTTTGACTCCTGACTGCGCTATGGGCAGTCTTCACCACATTCAACTCACACGCTGAGGGACACTGCATCAACTGCGGTTTGTGTTTGCTTCATGTGAAACCAGCGCCAAAGAAAGCAGCTTCCCTGCTTTGTGTTTCAGCTCTCCCACATTATTTGCAGGGGGACGTGTCCAAATCACGCTGAAGTCACAGTGGTGTTGGGTATATCTCGGCAATCTGGGGCTACATGTTGCTCTTTGAGGGTTCCAGAGCCTGGTGAGATGCAACTACACTTCACTGTCCAGTAATCGTTGTTCAGGTTTCAACTTCTTCTTTATCTTAGACCTGAAGGAAGTCTTTATCCGACTGACAACACCTAAAAAAATCAGCTCTTTCACTCCTAATATCATGACATCCAATAAAACTGCACCAAAGGTAAAGTATCGTCCTTCGCTACAAAATCTTGTATGTCGTAAAGTGTAAGTTCTAAGAAAAAATAAATAGATTGGTTGATTCTCATTGTGTTTTTAGTGGCTTCTTCAATCAGCCATGCCCACAGTGGTAATTCTCACTATCCTTCTCCCAGGTGAGTTTTTTTTTTTGTAACTATGACTATTTTAAACTGTAACATTGTTGACAAATAATAGAAACTAAACACGAATGCAATGATTCCAGGAAATTAAGAAGTACAGTACTTCCGATGTAAAGCCTTTTGAACGAAGGAGTTGTCCTATTACATGAAATTCTCCTGACCAGCTCTCTGCAGCACAGCTGAGGTGAACTGCTCCCTGCCGAACCAGCCGAGCCTCCTGGCAGCTCTGGCTCCTGCCTTCGACCTGAGTGCCATAAGGCCCGTAGAGAACCAACGCACCTACACGAATGTCAGCGTGTACTTCACTCTCTATGGGATTTTAGGGGTGGTATGTTGAGCTTCAAGCCATTTAGTAATTAAAAAAAAAATCATAGTTTTGTAAAAAAAAAAAAATAACTGTAAAGCTTATTTTTTTTACCAACCAAATAGTTTTAATTTGACTATTGTCTTTATATTCCAGGATGAAAAGTCCCAACTCCTTGTCACTTACATTTGGCTCTACTATGTAAGCTGTGCAAACATTTATTACCAGTTTTTGTCAGCTTTGTTGCTGTTTTTGTTTGACTGTGATTAATTTCTATGCAGATAGTCTGACTAGTGTGAATTTCAAGGGAGATTTTATTTTTGCAGTGGTGGAAGAATGAGTTTATCAGTTGGGACCCAGAGCAATGTGGCTCCAACTGGATCTCTCTTCCCAAAGAGAAGTTTTGGCTTCCGGACATTGTAATCAATGAGTTGTGAGTTATCGGCAAAACATTAAACTTTCAACTATAATGTAAAACTCTTACAATATACACTTGTTAAAGGCAAAGGGTGACAAACAACTTTATCTTTTAGTTTACTACCCACTCCTATGCTTAATGACCACACACATTCATAATGAAGTTTTTGTTGCTGCAATCTTTTGAAAACACGGGTCCACCTTTTTGTCCTTATTTGGCAGCATTTTCAACCACATAAGCCCAGATGCTGTATTATTGTATCTCTTTTCTTAAAAGTACAGTGTTCTTATTCTTGCTATTTTAGTATGGAGGAAAATAAAGCACCAACAGTCCCATACGTGTACCTGTATGATGATGGTACGGTGAAGAATTCGTTTCCCGTCAGAGTTGTGAGCTCCTGTAACCTCAATATCTACACCTTCCCCTTTGACATACAGAACTGCTCCCTGACTTTCAACTCCTACATCTACTATGGTGAGTCACTCAATCAACCTTTTATTTACTAAAAAAAGTTAAGTTCAAGTTACTTCAAGAGAATCTTGTTCAATTTAAAACAACAATTTGTCTGGAGATTCAGATGCAACACAGTCGTTTCGTCAAAGGTTGAATATATTTCATTGGGATTACCTGCAGTGCCGTAATCAACATGCAAACTAACAATAACATTTTTAAAAGGCATGTATCATATCTTTATTTTTTTCTTTCAAACTGTGATAGGACTTGTACCTGATGATAGTCATTACTGTAATTCAATTAGAGATGCAGTGGTATAATTATTTTTAAATCAAAAATCAAGAAATCAAGAACTAAATGCTGTTCTGGTTCTGGGTATGCAGAGTAGATTTGAGCCAGAACACTTCAGTGGTTTTGAGGGTTGATAATCTGATAACAAGTCTGTGATGTTTTTAGGTGCTAAGGCATTCAGGGATTTATAGACTAACAAGAGTATTTTAAAGTCTATTCCCTGAGATACAGGGAGCCAGTGTAAGGACTTTAGAACTGGGGTTATGTGCTCTACTTTCTTAGTCTTAGTGAGGACGCGGGCAGCAGCGTTCTGGATCAGCTGCAGCTGTCTGATCCACTTTTTAGGCTGACTTGTGAAAACACCGTTACAGTAATCAATTTGACTAAAAATAAATGCATGGATCAGTTTTTCAAGATCCTGTTGAGACATTAGTCCTTAACTCCTGGAAATGTTCTTCATGTGATAGAAGGCCGACCTTGTAATTGTCTTTAGATGCCTTTAGAGGTTCAGGTCTGAGCCCATCACTACTCCCAGGTTTTGGGGCTGATCAGTGGTTCCTAGCTGAAGCATCACTCCTATTGATCGCTCCTCTATTGGTTCAAAAATTATCATTTCAGTTTTGTTTTTACTCCACTGAGGAGTGTAACGTGCGGGGAAAAACGGATCCAATTATCAACTCAGAACAGGTTAGTCTGTAACGTTTAATAGGCTCTTTATTCAGAAGCTGAGTGTGCTGCGGTGACGCGTAGCTCACAAGCCGATAACTTCCTGCGGTAGAGACAGCGGGTTAGTGATCAGGATAGGAAGGGAAATGGTCGGGAGGGAATGAAGCTGAATCACTAACCTGCCGAGACCTGTAAGTCCGGCTGCAGACTGTGTCTGTGGGGCGTAAGCCGTGGGGGCGGCAGCCGGGCTGATGGTCTTCTGGAACTCTCCTGGTGTGATCCAGAGACGGTCCAGGAATAATCACTTGTACACCGGGTGCACACAATGTTTCAAAAAAGGGGAAATCCAAAAGCAGGTCCAGGTCCAATCCAAGGTTCGATATCTTGCGGGCTCAGAGGTACAAAGGGAGAAGGCAGGCTCGGTAACTCAGACAGAATGGGGTTCAGGCTCACAGGTAGGCTTTCCAAGGTCAGACAAATCCAGGGTTCCAAAGACAGATCAGGGTCGGGAAACAGAAAAGGCATGCAGAATCAGAAAGGCTGGAAAGTACTCGAGAGTTGACTTGAGACGATCTGGCGCTGGTGGTTTGTTTTGCGGTGGTTTATAAGGAGGTGGAACCAGGTGAAAACGGTGAAGGTTGATTGCAGTTGGGGTGGAGCCGAGATAGGTGTACTGAGTGAAGAACAAACCAACCCCAGTGCCAGGATCATCACAGAGGAGTATTTTGGCACATCCATGCAGTGACTACTTCTAAGCATTTATTCAGCGCTTGAATGGTTTCATAGTCACCTGGTGACATGGTGATGTACAGCTGTGTTTCGTCTGCATAGTTATGGTAGCTGAAGTTGTTTTTTTATGACCTGAGCTAGAGGGAGCATGTAGATATGGAATAGAAAGGGACCCAGGATGGACCCTTGGGGAACCCCACATGTAATCTTTGTCGTCTCTGATGTAAAGTTACCAACTGACACAAAAAAAGTCCCTGTCCTGTAAGTAGTGTTTAAACTAGTCAAGATGATGTACCAGAAAGGCCAGCCCAGTTTTCCAGGCGCCCTAACAGAATGTCTTATCAAATGCTGCACTGAGGTCCAATAATACCAGAACTGTGGTTATTCCACAGTCTGCATTTATATGGATGTCATTAAACACCTTGACATGGGTGGTCTCTGTATTATGCAGAGTACAGAAACCTGACTGGAAAAACGTCAAAGCGGCTGGTCATTGTTAAGAACGTATTTAGTTGTTGAAACACAGTCCTTTTCCAAAATGTTATTTTACAACAGTGGTTTGATAATAGTCAAACCAACGTTGTGACAGACAACACCTTCTTAAAGAAAGCTGTGGGTGAAACATTGAGACAGCAGGAGGAGGAACTTAGCTGGTGTAAGTTCTTGTTGTTTATTTGGCTGAATTTGTCAAACTCATTTCTAGTTTGAGACCACTTTAGTAATGAACTTGATACGGCTGTTCCAGAAACCATGTTGGCTGAGGCCTTGGTGGGCTTGGGGTATGGAGACACTATGTAAAAACGTCCCTGGGTTTGAGATAGGGTTAAAGGATGTGTGTTATGCCCAAGTAGGCATTGGGTGTGCGTGTGTACCTGCTATGGTCTATTTGTTCTTGGGATCCTGGGTCCTTTGCCACTGGCAGTAAGCTAACAGCTCATCTATTTCATACAGACTGCTCACGCCCAGTTGGTGGGCACCCTTTAGAGGTTCTACTTTGGTAGCTTTGGGGATCTCTGCGATGACACAGCTGTGGTGGTGTGAGCACTGGCATCTTGGGCATGGGATGCCAGAGCTGATCCCCGGTGAGGATTTGTGCTGAAGTCTTGACTCACATGCTCTCCTCCATATCACATGCAACAACACACCTCAGTACGGCTGTGAGGAGTGGGTTAATGGCCCTCTACATATGAAAGAGAATAGCATCCAGTATCTCTTCCCATCTGTTCTGTTTGGCCCAATTCTGCACCTTAATTTTACTGCATCGGAGACCTGTACGGGTTAGTTAAACCTGATATCGTGAAAAATGGTTTTAAAAAGGATGAGAAAAATGTGTTTCCTTTACCTGTGTATATCCATTGAGCTCACCCATCTTTTCTCCATGAGTGATCTTTATAACAAAGCAGCTGAGCTCACCCAATTTTTTTCATTTTTTTTTTGTCTGGGAAACATTGCATTAGCTATTTACAGCACTAGACAGCGACAGGCAAAGTAACGGAAGCCATCATGTACGCATCCAGTTTTAAGGGTTTGACTCAAAATGTTCCATTTGTGTCAGAAGAGTCTATTTTACAATTTCTTAACCCATAAAAAAGCTAACAGACAAATTAGCACTTTATTTAAATGTTTCATACAAAATGTTTTCATACTTTTCAAACACTAAATGACAATTAGATGTAGCTACAGAGCCAGAAATTTTGTTTAATTTATTATAACCATTTACATTAACAATGTTTGCCTGTCCTTGTGGCTATTTTCTAATATTTCTGAACTCTGAAATAGATTACTATCTCTCAGAAGGGTGGAATTTTTCTGAAACGCAGCTGTGCCTCCTTTTCTGCCTCCAGCTATGGAGATCAGGGTGTTCCTCGGACGAGACACAGAAATAACCACGGAGCTCTCTAAGCAGGTGATGACCACCATGGGAGAATGGGAGCTGCTGGACATCAGTGCCCAGAAAGTAGTCAATAATGATGAGTCGGGCCTTTACGTTGACATGCTTGCCTTTTATGTAAGTTTGGTGGTATATTTTCAAAACGTCATTGAACTCTGAGCTCTATTTAAAGTTATGTAAAAGCAGCAAAGCAGTTTGAATCCTGAGTAAGTCCTCCCTTTAGATCCGAGTGCGGCGCCGTGCCACCATGTACGTGGTGAATCTGCTGCTCCCCAGCTGCTTCCTCATCACGTTGGACCTCCTCAGCTTCCTCCTGCCTCCTCAGAGCACAGACAGATCCTCCTTTAAGATGACCCTCATCCTCGGCTACACGGTGTTCCTGCTCCTTATGAATGACCTGCTCCCGGTTACTGGAAACACCATACCTTTAATAAGTCAGTTTGGGCTTTAGAGAACCACAACTGTAGGGTTTTAGTTCTTACTTTTTTTGAAGTAACTAGTTTCGTTTTTACATTGACATGTTGTTCTTTCATTTAAAAATAAAAGAACGTCTGATATAAAACAAGTCTAAAAATTTGACTGCAAATTTTCACTACCTGGATCTTCTGGTCTCTTTGCACCAGATGTGTTCTTCTCTCTCTGCCTGGCTCTGATGGTGGGCAGTCTGCTGGAGACCATCCTCATCACCAACCTGCTGAGCAACTCGTCTGACCTCTCTCCCGTCCCCCGATGGATCCGGGTGCTCTTTCTGAATTTTCTCGGCTGTCTCGTTTGCATGCCCCGAAAGATTGAGAAACCAAAAGGTTTGCAGGCCACGTACAACACTTTAACAATAGAACTAAAACAAATACAAGCGATAATAAATAAACGTCATCAATGTTTCCCGAAAATAGAAAAGAGGAAAAACGATGTGTTGGCAAAACTCGAATCCGATGAGGGTCCTTCAGGAACGGGAGGATCAGCTGAGGAGGACGAGGCCCTTCAGGAGCTGAAGAGCCTGAGCCACGTCCTGCAGGCCATCCGCTCTGAGGTGGAGCAGCAGCAGAAGGAGACCCAGAGCTCGGAGGAGTGGATCCAGGTGGGTTTCATCATTGACCGCCTGCTATTTGGCCTCTACATCGTCTTCATATCAGTCAGCTTCATCACCATCATTATTGTCTGGGTGAATTCCTACTCTCAGTAGACTACTGCATGCTAGACAGGACTACATTGATTCAGTGTTTGCAGAATTTTTAACAGAATATTGTAATGCTTTTAGAGATGTTAAAATACTGATGTATTTTAGAAACTATTTTATTCAATTCATAAAAATGTTCCACAACAGTTTAGAATAAAAAATGCTATATTTAAATACCTATGTTTAATTCATTACATATTCACTGTTCATTATATTTAATTATATAACATTTCTATTGTAAAGTTTTGCAATTTACAATGGAGGAAAACTTGTCTGCCAAATAAAATATACTTGAAAATGTTCAAAGAGCTTTTCATTGAAACTCATTTTCAGCTATTCGTTTATGCATCTTGTTCTTTGTTTTATATTTCCAGAGGCTTTAAATTTGAAATATTCAAAAGATTAAATTACACCAAATTTAGCTTTTACATTTACTGAATGAGGTTTTGCTGCTATATTTTAAGGGTATAGTTAGCAATAATTCTCCAAAGCCAAGTAAAACTGAGTTTCAACACATTCATAATACTGTTTAAAAAATGTCAACAAAGCTTAAGAAAAAGTGTGATGTGTGAAATTATTGTTTTCCTTCTTTTTCAGGTTAGCCATAAACCTGAGTATTATAGATTGGGTTGAGTTTTGGTAAAGATGTGACAAAGCAATTAAAAAAAAGTAAATGTAAATTACCATATGTTGAAAATTATTTAAATATTCTAAACCATCAGACTAGATATTTCTGGTTTTTACTCCTTTAGCCTCCAGGAACCCTCCAGGTTTTAAATAGTTTTAAATTAATAGCTCAAATAATAAAACTGCTGATAAAACTGGGAAATTGAAGATCTTTCAGAAAAGCTGACATAGTTTTTTTGCTGAAAAAAAAAAACGCTGCTTTTGAAACCTTTTTTGAACAGTGCCTTCTAAAGCTATGCCCAGCCCTCACAGGACAGCCCAGGACAGCCCTTACATATTACTCAGTCTAACAACTACTGCTGACCCAGTGTTAATGTTTTTAGTGCTGCCCGCTGAAAGTCAAGCCTTCTAAGCAGCTATTCGTCCTCATCTCTCTGCTGATGCTGGGTGAGTACAGGAACAGTTTCAAATAAATACTTGTGCATCTTTATTTATTTATATATATATTTTTTTATTTTTATTTTTTTTATTTTTTTGTATATAAACTGGAAAGTCCACTTATAAAAACATACGTACATCTTATTTCAGTTCTATCAAGACATGAACAAATTTACTTCCTCCACTGGATTGCAAATTATATATTTCAACCTCTACACTGTATACCTACATATCAAACAAATATGCCAAAATGTGCACACTGTGGGTGGACCAATTGAGTACACGCTAAAATTCAATGTTTTGCTCACATCATTTTAGAGGAGCATAACAGTTGTCAATGCAGTGCTTGGGCTTACATGTTGTGTTTAGTGTCTCATCTGGAAGGCTAGGCTAATTTTCACTAGCATTCTTCTACATAAAGTGGATTTTCCAGTTATTTTATAAACTGGAAAATCCACTGGTAAAAACGTACGTACATCTCATTCGGTTCTATCAGAACATGAAAAAATGTACCTGCTCTTCACTGGATTGCAAATTATGTATTTCATCCTCTATACTTACATTTCAAACAAAAATGCAAAGCCATCACATCTACTTTGGTCTCATCTGGATGGCTAGGCTAGTTTTCACTAGCATTCTTCCACATTTTAGATTAGATTTAAAACAAAACTGTAAAAAAAATTCAATTACTCCTGACACATAAAACTGTAAATATGTAAGAGCATACTTTCTTTATACCTTGACATTTAAAGTGAGAGATAAAAATGTTTTGAGACTAACTGATTTGCCATTTTTACATATTTGTGGGCACTGATTAAGATGCTATCTCCCAGCAAGACAATTAGGATTTCAGTGAGGAAATAGCTTCCCCATACTATATGAGAGTTGTGTTATCTTAATAAAACATGATATTTTGTTTCTTTGCCGGCAGCCCCAAACAGCTCCGCCATTCTGAACTGCTCTCAGCCCAGTCCAGCCTCTCTTCTGAGATCCCTTAAGCCGGTGTTTGAACTGAACTCTATTCGACCTGTAATAAATATGTCAGTTCCCACCCGAGTTGGAATTACTTTTACCCTCTTTGGCATTTTGGGAGTGGTAAGAAACATATTTTTCTCTGTAGGTACATACATGTTTTTAATCATCAAACAAAATTATTGGGTACATTTTGTCATCTTAGCATGTTATTTTTTACAGAGCATATGACATGTTGGCTGTTCTTTTCAGGATGAGAAGACCCAGGTCCTGACAACTTTCATATGGGAAACTATAGTAAGTGCTTTTCTTAAAATTGCTTTTATAAGTACAGTTATCTATCAGTGCTTCAAACTTGGAATATTTAGAGAAAAAAACACTTTTACAATTTTATCCCATTACATCGTTTAAGGTGCTTCGTATATTTGTAAAAATGCAAAGCTTGTTGCTACTACTGTAAATTCTTGTATTTAAATAAGTAAATAAAAACATGTAATTATGTTTGCAGCAATGGAAAAGTGATTTTACATTGTGGGACCCGGAGGAGTGTGATGTTGAATGGATTGCAGTTGCACGAAACCTTCTCTGGGTACCAGATATTGTCATCAACGAGTTGTAAGTTTTCTTGGGAAGTTGATAAATTATTTAGAGCATACTAAGCTCAGGGGTTACACAGGATATTATTTTAGATTTCTCTAGCAGCAACTCTCAGGCCAAAGTTTGTTGCTCGTTTAGTCAGAAAATATTTGCTCGGGGCTCTTTTGGCTCTTTCTTAGCTCTCGCACATTTCATAACTATAAACTAAATGTCAGAATCTGTGTCTGACCAACAAACACCTGCAGCTCATTACCAGGAAACAAACATGGCAGCACAGGAGGACACACATGTAGCTTTTGCTATCACGTGTTTTGTCAGAATCCACAATTTTATCTTTGAAAGAAGAACAGCAAGAAGTGCTTTGCACATTTTTACCATGCATGATACCGCAGGCTTGCTTCTCATTTTTACAAATACCTTTTCAAAACAAAAACTATTAAGCAGTTGTTAAACTCTTATTAAGGCCAAATTTCTTTAATAAAATGTTTTGTTTGGTTTTATGTAATTTTCTAATCTTGAATGTTTTGCTTTCGTTAGCTTTAAGTTTAAAAACATCTTAATTAAGCAAAAACAAAGGCTTAAAGACAGTCTGTGTAATTAATCTATTTTTTTACTTAGTGAATTGAGTTACTGAAATATATGAACTATTTCAAATTTATAGAATATGACTATATATAATTACCTTATCTGAAGTAAAGTCAAACACACTGACCACTTTTTTGCCTGTTTCTGCTCCTCCTCCTTACTTCAGAAACTCCTAATTTCCTTTTGCTCAAATGTTTTACCGATGCTAGAGTTTCCAGATATGTTTTGTCATAGCAACAGATTATGTGTGAAACTGAAATTAATTTCATCTTTGAAAGAAGAACAGCAAGAAGTGCTTTGCACATTTTTGCCATGCATGATACCGCAGGCTTGCTTCTCATTTTACAAATACCTTTTCAAAACAAAAACTATTAAGCAGTTGTTAAACTCTTATTAAGGCCAAATTTCTGTAATAAAATGTTTTGTTTGGTTTTATGTAATTTTCTAGTCTTGAATGTTTTGCTTTCATTGGCTTTAAGTGTAAAAACATCTTAATTAAGCAAAAACAAAGGCTTAAAGACAGTGTGTGTAATTAATCTATTTTTACCATGCATGATACTGCTAAAATCAAACTTTGTTAGGCGTGCAGTAAGTGTTGCTTCGTCCAATCAGCTTGGAAAGCTCCTCCTTTCCCCAAACGGATTCGATGGGAGCAGACCCAGACTGTTAATGTGCAGAACGTAGAGTGCTACATGTTATCTGGCCAGGTTAGATTGGGGTATGTCTCTAACAGCTGAAATTTACACCTTTTCTTCCTTATAACATAACTCAAGCTCAGTTAAATTGGAGAGAAAGCATCTGGGAACATCGGTTTTCAAGTGAGTCCAAAGATTCCCAGTTGGATTTAGTTGGACTTTGGGGAATTGTAAGACATGAAAGTGCTATTGTTGTATTATTGTAGAGCTGTATGTTTAAGTTTGTTGTCCTGCTGGAAAGTGAACTTTATACCCCAGATCTTGGGTCTTTCACAGCTTCTAACAGATTTTCTCCTGTGTATTTAACTCCATCGTCTCTTTGGAGTGCATCACTGATAGATAGCATCTCAAAAGACTCTCACACTTGAAAAGTCAATCTTTCCAGCTCTTTCAGAGTTGCCCTGGGCCTAAGCTGATTCTCTGATTAATGCTGTTCTGGCTATACCTTTTCATAGTGTAGATGATGGATTAAACAGCGCTCTGTGTGACGTTCAAATCTTGAGAAATTATTTTAGACCGTAACATAATGTTATAAACGTCTCAATAACTTTATCCCTGATCTCTCTGCTGTGTTCCTTGGTTTTCATTAAGCTTTCTGTTCAGTGATGTTCACCAAAAAAACTTTTAGGCCTTAACAGAACAGCTGAATTTAAACTGAAATTTAAATTAAACACAGATGAACTCTGTTTACTAAACATTTTGATGAAGAGGGTTGCAGTCCTGTTCAGCGTATCAGAGTGAAGGGTAGTTACCATAATGTTACATTTTTATTTATAAAGCAAATTGAAAACCATGTGTAATAATTATTTCACGTTACAGTTGTGCTCTACTTTGAGTTGGTCTTCTATTGCATAAAATCCCCAAAAATTACACATACGTTTATAGTTGTAATATAACAAATGTAAAAAAAAAAAAGTTTTAAAAGACAGCAATATTTTAAAACGCAATGCTGATGAATTGCTTGTCGGACACAGACGATTGCTGACAATGTCCATGTTGATTGAGGTGTTGTTGTTGAAGAGTTTTTAAAAATGACATTTATTCTACATCCAGTTTAACCAGGTAAGAATATTTTTTTCCTTATCCATCTCTAATTATTTGCAGCATGGAGAAGAACTCAGCTCCAGACGTCCCATACACCTATCTGCATTATGATGGCATTGTATATGATGCAAAGCCCGTCAGAGTCGTGAGCTCCTGCAGTCTCAACATCTACTTGTTTCCATTTGATATTCAAAACTGCACGTTCACCTTCAATTCTTACATACATAGTAGTAAGTAAAAACTCTGTTTTACTCTGACTTTAAACTGTAATGTGTAGGGCTTTTCTTTTACAGTTTTTATAGATTGCTTTGACGCAGCAGTCGACTCAAAATCCCCATTTTTCAAAACAGTTGACACAATTGAATTGAATTGACACAGAGGCCTAAACAGTGGTACCAATAGCCAAAATGACACATTTGGTTTGCAAAAGGCTCCAACTCTACCAAAACATTTAAAATATGAACCAAAAGCAAATTTTGCCCCCAAGCAACACAACCTGCACACAAATGTTTGAGCCCTTCCAATCATTCACAACACAAGGGGCAACAAAATACAAAATACCACACTCAATGTGAATCAGTGCAGCGCTGCTGGTCATTGCAGCCAATTACTGCACACATCTTACATGTCAATGTCATTTGTCGGCAAATTTGCCTTCATGCAAAAAATGGACCCAGAATCAGATATACTGTGATCAAAATGTTATTGATTATTCATTCATTTTTCAGATTGTGGCTACAAATGAAATATTCCAACAGAAAATACTAGGGCTGTCTGTCTCTTCTAGTCTCTTCTCTCTTGACGAATAGGCCACATAACCTCATTTACATCACACTGAATATTTTCCCTTGCGATGCACCAAGGGAAAAATCTTCTTGCATGCCTGATCCATCCTTGACATGCCTCTGCATCTACAAGGGGTTGGACAATGAAACTGAAACACCTGGTTTCAGACCACAATAATTTATTAGTATGGTGTAGGGCCTCCTTTTGCGGCCAATACAGCGTCAATTCGTCTTGGGAATGACATATACAAGTCCTGCACAGTGGTCAGAGGGATTTTAAGCCATTCTTCTTGCAGGATAGTGGCCAGGTCACGACGTGATGCTGGTGGAGGAAAATGTTTCCTGACTCGCTCCTCCAAAACACCCCAAAGTGGCTCAATAATATTTAGATCTGGTGACTGTGCAGGCCATGGGAGATGTTCAACTTCACTTTCATGATCATCAAACCAATCTTTCACCAGTCTTGCTGTGTGTACTGGTGCATTGTCATCCTGATACACGGCACCTCGTTCAGGACACAATGTTTGAACCATTGGATGCGCATGGTCCTCCAGAATGGTTCGGTAGTCCTTGGCAGTGACGCGCCCATCTAGCACAAGTATGGGGCCAAGGGAATGCCATGATATGGCAGCCCAAACCATCACTGATCCACCCCCATGCTTCACTCTGGGCATGCAACAGTCTGGGTGGTACGCTTCTTTGGGGCTTCTCCACACCGTAACTCTCCCGGATGTGGGGAAAACAGTAAAGGTGGACTCATCAGAGAACAATACATGTTTCACATTGTCCACAGCCCAAGATTTGCGCTCCTTGCACCATTGAAACCAACGTTTGGCATTGGCACGAGTGACCAAAGGTTTGGCTATAGCAGTCGTGGATATTGACCATGTGGAGCTCCCGACGGACAGTTTTGGTGGAAACAGGAGAGTTGAGGTGCACATTTGATTCTGCCGTGATTTGGGGAGCCGTGGTTTTATGTTTTCTGGATACAATCCTGGTTAGCACCCGTACATCCCTTTCAGACAGCTTCCTCTTGCGTCCACAGTTAATCCTGTTGGATGTGGTTCGCCCTTCTTGGTGGTGTGCTGACATTACCCTGGATACCGTGGCTCTTGATACATCACAAAGACTTGTTGTCTTGGTCACAGATGCGCCAGCAAGACGTGCACCAACAATTTGTCCTCTTTTGAACTCTGGTATGTCACCCATAATGTTGTGTGCATTGCAATATTTTGAGCAAACCTGTGCTCTTACCCTGCTAATTGGACCTTCACACTCTGCTCTTATTGGTTCAATGCGCAATTAATGAAGATTGGCCACCAGGCTGGTCCAATTTAGCCATGAAACCTCCCACACTAAAATGAGAGGCGTTTCAGTTTCATTGTCCAACCCCTGTATATCTTGGGCAGCAGCAGTCATTGCGTTGAGCAAGGGCATCTACTCATAGGGCCGGTGATCATATACCTTCTATCTCCATGCACTGAAGAATTCCTCTATAGGAATAGATACAGATAGATCTGTATATACTGTGTAGCAACATTACCTGTTCTTCAGTCGAAAAACTCAATGTATGCAACCGTGTTTCTATTGAGAACAGGCTGGACTCTTTGTCCTGCCCCTCTAAGTGAAAGGCCACGATTTACCACATGATCAATCATAGTTGCCTGAATTTCATCTGTAACTTGATCCCTTCCAGCTACACCTCCACCTCACACATGGATTACTCTTCATCAGACTCCTGTTGCCCTGACCCATCTACCTCTTACTCTGACTCTCATCTGCCTTAGACCATCCATGTTTGCAAAGAACAACACACAACATGGCACCATTTAAGGCCTGCAGACTGACTGCAAATTGAAAAGTTGTGTGAAGAAGTGTCAATCAGGTGCTTCAGTGATTTCATTCCAATCAAGAAGTTTCTAAGAGCTTGGAACATATGGTTTCTGTTTGGCTACCACAGCTAAAGCAATGGAGTTTGGACTGGATGAATGACATCTGCGTTAACTGTTTTGCAAAATAGTGGTGAAAATGTGTCAAACCAATGAGAATGGGTTAACTTATTTGCAAGAGGTGTCTTTTGCTCTGCTGAGATGGTGATGATGAAAACTGAGAGCTTGCCAGTTTCTTCAAACAGGTCAAAGCCATCAATAAAAACTGTATTTAAGAAGGTATCTTACGTGTGCTGAGAATCTTCATCTGGTCCAACAATGACTTTATTATCCTTACAGGCAATGCTATAGACCTTGAACCTCTAGAATCATCAGAGCAAGTATTCCAGGCGTCCAAAGAAGAAATGGCAACGATGGGTGAATGGCAGCTAGCTGGAATATCATCTAAGAAAGTAGTGGTACCAACCATTGAGGGGTCCAGTTATGACGAGCTTCGCTTCTTTGTAAGAAACTGACAAAATTATTAAAATTCTGGTGTCTATTAGATATAAACTAAGTGAGAAATCCAGGTATATTTACAGAAAATACATCAATTGTTTAATCGAACGTGATTTCTCCCTTACAGTATGGGCAGTGCAAAAGTTTTATCTTCTTCCAATTGTGTTCATTTGAATGAAAAGATTTAAAACACGCAACACTGACAGAGCTGTATTATCCGATTGAAAGCCTTAAAATGGGCTGCAAGAATATCAATGTCTTTTTTAGGATTTTGGTTTATAAATATTCCCTGACTGAAGACATATAGTTATTGGGAAGGTTTGATAACAAGAATTGTAGTTAGAAGGCAGGAGAACTACTGCCTTCTAATATATCTGATAAAACCTACTATGGGGTTTTATCAAACAGGCAGCAGGAAGAAGTAAAATGTCATAACTGTAGCATATTACATGGAGGATAGGAAGGTTTAGATAAGGAAATAAAGCAGATGGATTCTGAATCTCCTCAGGGACAGACACCAGATCGTTTGGGTGGGTAATAACACATCATCAACCTTCATACTGAATACAGGGAGACCCCAAGTCCTCATCCCAATCCTCTATTTATATTCACTCACAACTGCTCCCCTATTCACTCCACCAACACCACAATCAAGTTTGCAAATAATGCCACTGTTGTAGATCGGATTTCTGATGAGAATGAATCAGCCTACAGAGAGGCGTTCCAACACTTGATACCATGGTGCTGGGAAAAAAAACCCCGGACCTCCAAGATCTCAAAGAAAAAATAAGTAGTTATGGACTTCAGGAAATCTAAGCACACCCCAAACACTCCCCACTTGATACATGACAGGAGGTTTAAAGAGTTAAGAACTTAAAGTTCCTGAGTGTCCACGTCCCTGCGGACCTTACCTGGAAAGCACCTCGGGAAAAAGCCAACAAAGACATTCCTTCCTCCAGAAGCTAAAGCGTGTTCACCTCCCTCATCAGCTGCTTACAAATGTCTACAGGTCAGTGATGGAGCGCCTCCCAGTGTATTGTTGCACAGTTTGGTTCTCCAGCTGCCTCAGTAGGACAGGAAGAACCTGCAGCAGGTGGTGAGATTAGTGTCATTGGATCACAGTTGCCCTCTCTGACGGGTATTTACAGCTGCAGAGTCCAGAAGAAAGCCAGCGCCATCACAATAGACTCCTTTCACCCAGGATACATTCTACTTTCTTCAACTAGAAAAAAGGTTTAGGACTCTAAAAACCAAATCCAGCAGACTCAAAAAGTTTTCATCTCAATAACTTTGCATTTAAGTTGCAGTTTCAGTAGAAAAAAATATATTAATGGTTAAGTTTTTTTTTTTTTTTTTTGCTGTTTCTATTTAAAGTAAAGTTTCACATTCAGAGTAACTGTCTTCTTACCTGCAATCCTCTACTACAGATCTCTGTCCGGCGCCACTCTACCATGTATGTTGTGAATCTCCTGATCCCCAGCTGTTTCCTTATCACTGTGGATCTCTTCAGCTTCATGTTGCCCGTCCAAAACGTTGACCGGTCTTTGTTCAAGATGACCCTCGTCCTGGGCTACACCGTCTTCCTGCTCAGCACTAATGACCTTCTTCCTATCACCGGAGACACCATACCACTCATCAGTCAGTTCTTAAAAGCTTTGCTGATATTCCTTATTGAATGGGACAAATGTGTCCAGCAGTGATTGTCAGATTAAGACTGTGTAGAATTAAATATCACATGTTCATCATAATAATTTTATATGTTTCAAGAAATTCACATTGTTGCTTGGCAAAGTTATTTTTAATATGATCTGAAAATATGAATCTTGCTTGGGGAAAGGGCTTTAAGCCTAGCCTTTACAGAATATACACTACCTCTGAAAAGTTTTGGGTCACAAAAACATGTCATGTTTTTCCAAAAAAAACACATTTTATCAATCAAATGAGATGCAAAATGAATAAAAAATATGGTTAAGACACTGACATGGTTAGAAATTATGATTTGGACTTGTGTCTAGACTGTATTTCTGGTTAGTTTAAAGTTATCTTAATGGAAGAAAATTGTGCTTTTATTAGAAATATAAGGACATTTATATGTGACCCAAAACTTTTGAGTGGTAGTGTAAAAGGGATGCCATCAATTATTTATAGTAATATCTTAGGAAACTAGAAAAGCCATCTTTATATTGAGGCAAATCTCTGTTTGGAAATGGGATTGCTTTCATGCTCCAAGCACAGATACAACAAATGTGTATTTGCGCAACTGGACTTAAACTGTTTGCAAGGAAAGGTATTTTATTAACCATTACTGGGCATAAAAATCTTCTACTGTTTTAAAGCAACAACTGGAAGCATATTTATATTGGCCAGTAGTAGAAAAAGATGTCACAGTAACCACATCTTGCAAAAACAACCCCTCAACTTACCAGTGAAAATATTACATGTTTTAACATCTTTATTCAAAAAGGAGAGTCGGGTGGCTGCGATTTTGAGGTCAAACCTGTATTTCATATATGATACCAGTCATATTTTCCTGAATACTCAAGATTTTAAGGCTTCAAAAATCAAAAGCTGTACAGTCATTAAACAACTGACTAATGCTCCACCAGGTAGATATCCTACATTAGTTAAATAATGCTCCAGAATTGTCCTTTTACACATTACATACTCTAGCACATACAGTTGGTTCACTGATAAGCCAAGTCAATACAATTCTATAATATGTCCGTCACAACTTTGAGACGTCATGTAAATCATTCAGATGTACCACTGCAACAGATTTTAATGTTCGAGAAGCGACGCAATATTAATATTTAACACAATGCTAAACTATGCAGACACTCTGTCTGCACCAATGAAGGTTCAAACCTTTTGCATGCAGAATGCTTGAAGTGGCTCTAGCTAATGGCAGCCTGACCTAAATTTTTTATTAGATTCAGCTAATTTGTATTAGATTTAATTGGGAGCATAGAGCATTAATGTTTCTTTCCAATATAAATGATCAATAAAACCACATAAAACAAAAAACACCATAACACTGTGAATTTGACACTTTTGAAAAAAAGTACACGTGTACTGTCCAAAATGGAGCACACCCAAATAGACATTTTCAGGAAAATGTTATCATGTTTTTAGGCCCATGAAACATAAATTATCTACTGTTTCTTAATTCTAAGAAACAGTATGACAACGGCTTAAAAGTCTCATAATTTAAATATATGGCAGCATTTCTACAGTTTTACTTTTCATGCAGTCAAAATAAGGTTAAATATTTGTTAAAAGACAAAGCATGTCTCTCTTTGAACCATCTAATTTTCTTTGATGTTTGTATTGCTGTAAAACAAGTCTGCAAATCATGTTTTTTTTTCACATTACTGTTCCAGATGTGTTTCTGTCTCTTTGCCTGACTATGATGGTGACCAGTCTGCTGGAGACCATCTTAATCACTAATCTTCTGATGGGCTCCGCTCACTATACACCGCCTCCTCGTTGGATCAAAGTGTTTGTTTGTCACTTCTTGGGTCGACTCGTGTGTCTTCCACCAAAGCCGGAACATCAAGAAGACCTGGTGATCAAGAATCCGGATGCACGAGGTTGGCTACAGATCCAGAATCTGACTTTAGTCAGTAATTACATGTATTTCGCTCATTTTGAAATAAGATGTTTCATTTACTCTCTCTCTCTCTGATACAGAAATGGAGAATGTGCCCAAAGAGAATGAAATGGCTGAGAGAAAGAAGACACTAAAAGAAGAGGAGACACTGCAGGTTCTGAAGAACCTGGGAAGGGATCTCCAGGCCATCCACCAGCATGTTGTTCAACAGCTGAAGAGAAGCCTCGGCTCAAAGGAATGGATCCAGGTTGGCCTCGTCATCGACCGCCTGCTGTTCATCTTTTACATCATCTTTTTATCAGTCAGCTTTATTTCTATCATCATTATCTGGGTCAACTCATATAACTCAGTGTAACTCTCAGGTTTTTTGTTTTTTTTTTACACCAATCATGTTTTCAATCTAAATGATTATTCTAACTCGTGACAGAAAGGTTAATCTTTTTCTTTAATGCCTTGGATGTTATTTGCTTTAGAATATAATTTGCCTATTTAACATCCACTCATCTATCTTCCATAACCCCTTATACTTGCTGGGTTGTGGGGGGGGGGAGGTACCTATCTCCAGCAGTCATTGGGCGAGAGGCAATGACTGCCTTTGTCCTGAAGAGGACGCCAGTCAGTAGAGTTGAATATGCATTCCGATCAGGTTTGTTTCTCATTTTACAAATACATTTTCAAAATATATATATATATATATTAGGCAGTTATTGAACTCTTATTAAGGCCAAATTTCTGTAATAAAATGTTTAGATTGGTTTGATGTAATTTTCTAATCTTGAATGTTTTGCTTTCATTAGCTTTAAGTGTAAAATCATCTTAATTAAACAAAAAAAAGGCTTAAAGACAGTCTGTGTGTAATTAATCTATTTTTTTTACTTAGTGAATTGAGTTACTGAAATATATGAACTATTTCTAATTTATAGAATATGACGAGTTTCTGAAATATGTGAACTATTTCTAATTTATAGAATATGACTAAATATAATTAGCTTATTTGAAGTACAGTCAAACACACTGACCGCTTTTTTTTTTTGCCTGTTCTGCTACTCCTCCTTACTTCAGTAACACCTAATTTCCTTTTGCTCAAATGTTTTACCGATTCTAGATTTTCCAGATATATTTTGTCATAGCAACAGATTATGTGTGTGAAACTGAAATTAATTTCATATCAAAATAAAGACTAAGCTGTGTGGTTTTTGTTTACTATTTCACTTTTAGTTTTTTAAAAAATGACCACTTGGACATTTGTTTATTCTCTTAAAGATGACTTAAATTTATATCAAGTAAAAGTCACAAAACCCACCTCAAAGCAACTTCCAGTATTATTTTATCTAAAGCTGTCCAGATATTTTATAAATGATTATTTGAAGCAAATGCCTTGTATAGAGTATGAAAAAAGGTTGGCTCAAAGAAAATTTGGGGGGAAACCATAAAACGGCTGTTTCTCATGTGGCATCCAGCGCTCATTTGCCTGTAACCATCAGATGTAACTCACACCCAGGGATGCTGCGTCTACTGTGGCTTGCATTCACTCCATGTTAAACTAGTTATAAAGAAAGCAGCTGCCCTGCCTTGTTTTCAGTTCTCCCACCTCATTTGTAGTGGGATTTATCAATCAGGCCGGACTTTGACCCCCCCCCCCCCAACATATCCTTGCTTCCGGTCATAAAAAATATGTCTGCAAAATTAAAGGATTACAGTAAACTTAATTGTGCCAGGGGTATGAATAAATTTGGGCTTAAAGGCTGTGAAGCTGAATGTTTGGTGAGTTGATTTCTATTTTAATTTTAGCGGCTCCTTCCATCTGCCTTTCCCTCTGTGATAATTCTCACCATCATTCTGCCAAGGTGGGCTTTTTTACTGACACTATGAGTATTCATAAAAAATCAGAGACAAACTGTTAAAAGGAAGTTTTTGTAATAATCTAAGACTATATTTTCCAGTCAGTGGCGTAAAAAAGATGATTAAATTCTAATGTGAGGATAAGAGTTTCAGTGCATGAGCCGCATTACTGCTCGTAAATTGTTTTCATCAGCTTTCTGTAATTCAGACGAGGTGAACTGCTCACGGCCGACCAGCCTTCGACCTAAGTGCCATAAGGCCTGTAGAGAACCAATAAACCTACACCGATATCAGCGTGTACTTCACTCTGTATGGGATATTAGGAGTGGTAGGTTATACTGTGTAAAACCTTTTAAAACTAAAATGGAAATGTTTGAATTCAGAATAAAGAGTGTCATGCCTGTATAATATATATATATATATATATATATATATATATATATATATATATATATATATATATTGTCAGGTTTGTTTATCGATGAACTCAGAGCACACACACAGGACAAAAGTTTGAGAGGTTTATTGTAAGGTGAATGATTGATGGATGAAGTAACCAGAGGTGCAGGAATACAGGGGCTCAGGGGTGCAGGTGAAGGCAGGAGCTGACGGCTTGGAGAGAGAGTTCAGCTAAGCTGGAAGGCTTGGCACTGAACCAAGTCTTCTCAGAGTGGCTAGTCAGGTTAGCAGAACTTGAGAGACACCAGGGCACAGAGCTGAACCTCTCCAGGAACAAACAGTGAAGGAACAGTCTTTAGAGTGACTGGCAGGACTAACCTTTACAACAGGAGCAAAACAAAGCTTCCAAGGCAAAACGGGAACTGGCATGGTGAGGTGTAGAATGATGATGGACCAGCACTAAAGTGAGGCAGAGGGAGGTTTAAATAGAAAGACTAACAGGTGAAATGCATCTGACTGAATAATTACTAACAGGTGTGACTGACTGCAAGGAGAGTGGAGTGAAGGCTGAGTGGAAGGGAAGGAGGAAACTAAAATTTAACAAATTAAAACCCAAACAAGGTGGAAAAACTGAGAATAATAGTAAACCAAAGCCGAATCAAAACTAAACCATGACATATATATATATATATATATATATATATATATATATATATATATATATATATGTGTGTGTGTGTGTGTGTGTGTGTGTGTGTGTGTGTGTTGAATATGACGATATATATATATATATATATATATATATATATATATATATATATATATATATATATATATACATATATATACATATATGGAGATAGATAGATAGATAGATAGATAGATAGATAGATAGATAGATAGATAGATAGATAGATAGATAGATGCACCTTGATGCTTTAGTTTGGTCTCAAAATGCATTTCTATGAAACAAACACAACATTTGTTAGTCGGTGTTAAGCTGCAGAATATTACTATGCAATGGTAAAATTAACAAAAAGTCTTCTGATCTTTTGTAGAACATCAAAGTTTGTTTCTTCTCACCTGAGTTCAGAGCATTTGGTGATCATGAAGACAGTCAGTACTTTTTTTTAAAAAGCCAGTATTAAATCCCAGATGAGCGCATAGTTAATATATCCAGTGGTGGTTACAAGATGTAACACCCTGCAGCTGGAGGTGCTGGAAAATAAAATGGATGAATGCTCACTGAAGGTGTTAAATAACAACCTCTTTCTCTCCTAATTATGTTTGTGATCCATTATCATTTTTTTCATTTATATTTATTTGTAATAAATGCATTTACATGAAACAAATATCTCAGCCAATATCTGTGTACACCAAGAAAAACAAAAACTTCTCACCGAAAAATATTTTTTCATTAGGTTTAACAAAAACCAAAAGCACAGAGTGCATGTGTATAATGCACAATAGAACAGTGCATACATTGTTTTAAATCTTATCGCTTTCACAAGACTTAGAAATAATTTGGCACCGTTTTTATTTAAAACCGGCATATAGACGCGGTTAGATTATGAGAAAGTCCCAGAAGATTTATTGTCCACAGTGATGCTCCTCTAAATGACAAAAACAAAGGTCTGCAGGTGTGTGCGCACAATATTAGCAGGAATTTTCAGTGCACCTTATTAGACCCGTGATTGTGCAGAACACCTCACCCATCAGTCGAGCAGCATGATTCGGTTTCAGCAGAGGCTCGGCTTCGCTGCAGGGCTGCTCTTACTGGCAGGTAATAAAAACCTCTTCCACTCGTTGGTCTGCGGTTTACCATAAATGAAATACTTTCATTTTAAAACAGTCCTTGGTGTTTGAGTTGAATCTTTTCTGTGTTGTCGCTTCAAAGTCGGTGTTAATATGAAATCAAGACATTTTTGGGTGATTAAAGAAAAGTAATGTTTAAAAAAAAGCAAGTTAAAGTTGAGAATTTTCTATTAAGGTATCTTTTTAAGGTTAATTCTGATTATAGTTAAGACTAATGAAAGCAATGCCACATATATCAGATCACAGGAACTTTCCCCTCTTTCTGCACAGTGTCCACATGCCACGGTAAACTGGTTTGTAAAGAAGGCCAAAGCGGTCCGACGCATGAGTCCATGCAGGCCGTGTTTGACCTGCAACCCTTCAGGCCAGCTGTAAACCTCAGCAACCCCACCGTCGCCAACATCTCCTTCACCCTGTACGCTGTCCTCGGAGTGGTGAGCTTCTGTTCCTATAAGCGATGCACGTATGCCGAGATTTGTCTAACCTATAATCTGATGGGAGCCGTCTGGATCTTTCATGTTCTCGCCGTTATTATCTGCATTTCAGAACGAGAAAGCTCAGATTCTCACCACGTTTCTGTGGCTCAGACTGGTGAGTTTCAATGCAGCACAGATAATTAATTTTACACAGACTAGGAAGTTTACCAGGCTTTTATTTCTGTTTAATGGCTGCAGTTCTGGCACAACGAGTTCTTGGTTTGGGAGCCTGAAGATTGTGACGGTGTCACCAGGATTTCTCTCCCTGCGAAGGAGCTGTGGTCTCCGGACATCATTGTTTATGAATTGTAAGTTTCTGTTTTTATATTGATTTAAGAATCAGTGAAAAATTTTAAATATGCATAGATCTTCAATATTCAGAGGGTCATTGAATAGGTTAGTCTTTCACCTGTACTTTCTCTTTTGAATTTCCATCCCTCTACCCATCTTCTACATCCTCTGTTCTTTGCATAAGCAATCCGACTTGAGCTGTAGTAATAAATAGTAACCATAATGTTTTATTTTTTTTAAGGTTTGTGAGTCAAATCTGCATCAGGAATAGAGTTTAAAGTTGTTTTGTTTCTTTATTTTTTTCCATTTTATTTTTTTGTCTCCACTGCAATTTGTTTTTGATTTATCTTGAAACATTACTTTCAAGCATTTTCAACACAATACTTTTTAATAAAAATGCAAAATAAAAACATGCGCTGTTTTAAGGCCTCTTTAACTTTGAGTGTTTAGTGTGTTTGATGGTGCATCTTTTACCTAAAAAACAATTGTGGTGGAGACACTGCAAGCTGTAGCACATAGAATAAGACTCAGCTGACGTGTGTTACATGAAATGATATAAGCGCATCTGTATAAGGCCGCATGATACTTAAAAACCCAATTTTGACACAAGAGAAAGTCAGGGCATCCATCTGCCACCAGCAGCTAGGGTTTGTTTTCTTGTCTCATTACTGAAATTCTGTCTGACCAATATGGTTTCCTGCAGAAAGTGCCAGAAAATATATTATATTAGCATGCTACCGATGTGCTTACATCATTTTAAGGGACTCGCGTCACCTGGGATTTATTTTCTCTTTGGCACCTACAAGTGAAGCAGGTGTTGAACTGCAGGATAACTCCCTTGTCTTCCTCCTTAAATTAACTGTGAGAAAAACGGAATCCCAAATGAGTCACTGGTCAAACATTTGAAGGCATTTCAACAAAATGATGGAGCAATTAGTGTGCCTGAGAAAAGCTGTATTTAAAAAAAGCAAAGGGGACCTTTAATTCTAAACCTGTACTTTTAAAAAGCTTTGTGTTTATCAAAGCAACTTATGGTTAAACAGAAATTAACAGGGCGATAAACAAGGAACCACAGACATATATAAAAAGTGAGTTATACCTGTGGCTTGAGTCAAAACTGCAAATAGGCCTGGGAAGAGAATCATTAAGTCATGTCTGCATGGTTGATAAACTCAAACTCTCCCTGTTTCTCCTAAAAACGCATGGAAAATGCCCTGAATGGTAAAGATTTCCACCACTGCTCTGGGCATCATTTCAGCTTTTGTTTAATAAGAGAAGGTGGGCAGAACGTGGTGGATCAAAGCAGTTTACAGAAAGGCTGGTTCGGATCAGACAAATAACTCAGTCGAGTAGAACTACGGTGACCATGTTGTAAACAAACATTGTGTTTTCTGTGACGATATATCTAAACTGGCTTCATTGTTCCGTGCATAGACTAAATGCTTTCTGTTTCACAAAAATTGTTCCTTTCGCTTTCCTCCAAGCGTGGACGACGACGTTTCCCAGGCGTGTCCTTACGTCTACGTCAACCACACGGGACACATCCGCTGGGACAGGATGCTGCGGCTCGTCTCGGCCTGCAACCTGAAGATCTTCAGCTTTCCTTTTGATGTGCAGAACTGCACCTTTACGTTTGGCTCGTACATGCACACTAGTAAGAAAAGCTTCCCTGCTGTTTTAGCAATCACACATTAACGGCTAAGCTGTCTGCTGACCCAGGTAAGGGACAATGAAAGGAAAACAGCACGGAAAATCCATTTCAACGCATCTTCAAGAGATTAAAAGTTTAAGCGAATAAAGTTTACGTTGCGTCTCATTAGTTTGAGGCAATTTTACAGAAATATTTGTTTGTTAATTCCTGTTCACAGTACGCGATGTCAGACTCAGTCCAGCCCTGACCTTCGACGAGATGTCGGAGAACTCAAAGCAATACCTGGAAGCCAGTGGAGAGTGGGAGCTGGTGGACCTATTAGGAGAGACGTCCATTCTACAGTTTGGCGTTGACGAGTGGGACATCATCACCTTTTGGGTTCGAGAAACTCATTTTCATGTCGCTCACGAGCTTTGATTGCACAAACATGGGGCACAAACCTTAGGGTCGACACTTCAAAGTTTGGATTGGTCATATAGGCAAACGTTTCCAAACATTTGCTGGCTGAACTGTACACATGCCACACTTTTTAGATATTTAGCGGTAAAAAACCATTTCGTTTTTTTTTCCTTCCAGCTTCAAAAAGTGTGAGCTGTTTTATGTTGGTCTTTCACATGCAGTTACAGTACAACGCATTGGTGCTGTAACGTGACAAAATGTGAAACAATGTAAGTGTTGTGCTGTAATGTACTTTGGGGGTGAGAGCTAGCCTCGTGAGACCATCCTGATCTCGCGAGCTTTCAAGGTTTCACTCGCAGATCAGTCTGGCTACTTTCCGTTAAAGAAAATTTGGAGCCGTTCACCAAACGAACGTCCAATCAGCGTTGGCTTTGAGGCGGGTTCAGGTGTGACGCAACGAGAAGATCGACAGTTCAGTCTAAAGAACATGGCGGCTTCAGCCGATGAAACTAGCGTTAGCGTGGCTATCGAGCAAGTTTGATCGGAATTAAAGAGTATTTCTTCACTGAAAGAAGAGCAAAACACTGCTCTGGAGGCTTTTCTCAGAGGAAAAGATGTTTTTGCTCTTCTACCGACTGGTTTCGGCAAGAGCTTGTGGTTGTGTTTTCGTCGTCGCTGTTAGTACGTCATATGCTTCCTTGATCTGATTGGTTTATTTGGCCCGTCTATCACCAACATAGGCCAATCAGCTAACCAGTATTTTCGCCCCTTCCCAAAATTACTTCAACGGAAGGTTTCCAGATGGATATGCGGAGCAAATCTATCTGGCGGAGTCAGGTTAGGTGAGAGCAGGTAGCTGCACTAAATTGTTGGCCAGTGGCTATTTGCTCTAATAATAGGACTATAGATGAATTATTTCCCAACAGTAATGTATAAGAGAGAAAACTTTGTAGCTAAAAAGTCATGAACTGACCTCAGGACTCTGCAGAAGCCAAAACCACAGCTGTGTAAGTGTTTTTAGATGCATCCAGATGGGCACTTTAAGCTGAATGTTTCTCTCTTGTTCGTTAGGTGGTGATAAAGCGACGCCCGGTGCTCTACGTGGTCAACCTGCTGATCCCCAGCTCCTTCCTCATGCTCATCGACATCCTGTCCTTCTACCTACCCCCCCACAGCGTGGACCGCGCCTCCTTCAAAATGACCCTGATCCTGGGTTATACCGTTTTTCTGCTCATCATGAATGACCTGCTGCCCAGCACGGCCAATGGAACCCCCATCATAGGTCGGATATAATGCTGATAGGGACATACTTTTTTTACTGCGTTGCGTAAAAACAAGAGTTTATCATCGATCCTCTATAACAAATTCATGTCCCTTAAAAGATGTCATATTGAGCTATCACATGTTCACCTCCTTCAGGCATCTATTTCTCTGTGTGTCTGGCTCTCATGGTCATCAGCCTTCTGGAGACGGTCATCATCACCAATGTCCTCCATCACAGCTCCATGAAGTATCAGGAGGTTCCAAACTGGGTTCGAGTGGTCGTCCTTAAATACATCGCCAACCTGATCTGCTACCGCTGGCCCGAAGATGTCCGTCCCACTCAGAAAACAGAGGAGGAGAAACCCGAGAGCTCACACAGCAGCACCGAGGCGTGGGTCATCCAGCCAGCCAATCAGGCAGCAGACAGGCACCCAACCTGCAATGGAGGTAATCAGTCAGGGAATTGAGACGTACGTCTGATTTCGCTCTGCCACCTGCAGCAGCTTCTTGGCCTGAACTTAGAGAAGGTGAACTGTGTCCATACAATGCCACCATGAGGTTAAACTTTTATAATCAATTTACAGTAAATGGGGACTGAATTGAGAGGCTTGCCTGCAATCTAGTCAGCCAGTTTACTTCAGGTTGCTGGTGCCTATCTCCAGCATCCACTGGGCAAGAAGCAGGGTACACCCTGGACAAGTCACCAGTCTGTCACAGGGCAACACAGAGAGACAAACAGGACAAACAACCATTCTCACACCTAAGGACAATTTAGAGAAGCCAATTAACCTAACAGTCAAGGTTTTGAACTGTGGGAGGAAGCCGGAGTACCTGGAGAGAACCCACGCATGCACAGAGAGAACATGCAAACTCCATGCAGAAAGAGCCAGAGTTGGATTTGAACCCAGAACTTTCTTGCTGCAAGGCAACAGTGCTACCCACTGCGCCACTGTGCAGCTTTGTAAAGTGGTTCGAGATGACAGCTGTTGTAAAATGGCACTACACAAATAGGCTGAATTGAATATTTGAGGGGTATTTAAAAGTGAGGAGTGGGGAAATTTCTACTCAGAGTAACTACAGAGACGAGTAGATGTTACTATTTCAGTCACAAGAAGTAAGTCTAAGTTAAGTGTAGTTTTATGGGAGGGTAAGGAATGTCAGCTTTTTCTTAATTTTAAAAAAATACACTGTTTTGACACATTTTGTTGAGCCCTGTGACAGACTGGTGACCTGTCTAGTGTGACCGCTGGACATAGACACTTGCCTCCCACGATTGTGTGCGGAAAAGCGGGTATAGAAAATGGTTGGATGGATAATTGCTCCAAAATAATTATTTTCTGGTGTTTACCTGTTATTAAATACTAAATTACTAAAATTTCAGCAAAGACGGTAAATTACAGTAATATACGTATTTACAGCAGTTTGTAAGAAGTGAATTTTTAATGGAATGTCCTAAATTTTCACATGATTGTAATAAATAAAAACTGCAAATTTTCTGGATAAAGAAACATTTATATAACGTTACCCTGAATTCTTTCTCTCCTTTATTATAGGTGCAGTTTCTCTCCCTGAGCTGCAGCTGATCTGTCAGTACCTAAAGGACCTGCGTGCTCATCTTCTGTCTCTGCAGAAGGAAAACCAGCTGCTGGACCAGTGGTGTCACGTGGGATACGTCCTCGACTTCCTGCTCTTCCGCATCTACCTGTTTCTGATCAGCTGCTACGCCATGGTCATCATCACTATGTGGTGCATCTGGATCAGCCAGACTTAACTGGACGAGGTTAACATGTGGAAAAGAGCTGAAAGCTCACTTAAGCTGTTTATCTGTCCCCTTTGCTTGCAAAAGAACAGCCAAAACTTTGTGAAATGTTTTATCATTTTTATGGCTTGCTTAGTAATAATATACATAAATCACTGGCAATTTAATTAAAATTATTTATGGATTAACCGCACACTATTCCCATGAATCTCCTTTTGTGTGTTTTTCAAGTTTTCTCTACAAAATAAACTATCTAAAGTTTTTTGTCAAAGTTCTGATCTACAGTGAAGCGGTTCTTTTCTTTATCCATATGTATCGTCAATATTTTAGCAAAGTTGTTTATATGTAAATCAGCTTACAGAAATACTAGCAACAGTTTGACTAAATGTGTCATAGATTGATGGCATGATAAATATTTTTTGCAACAGCTTGACATGATTGAATTAAAAATGCATGATGAGATCTAATAAAGTTAAAGCTACAGCGATGCTGGGTGTTTTGTTGTTGTATTTTTTTCATATGTGCATTGCAGCTTTTACCTAATAACCATATTAGGTAAAAGCAGCAATGGAGGACTTTGTATTGCACAGTGCCCATCTTGAGTTGGCTTGTGGTTAGGTCATATCACACAAGGATTTGAGAACCAGTTGTAAATCCAAACACTATCTTTGTGCAAACACTAACATAAGATCTCGCCACACAGCCACAGAAGCATTAAAGTGCTCGAGTCACGCACCGGCGTCTCAAATTGAAAAGTCAATATTAGCTGCTGGAGGAGGTAATGGTTACGGATGAAATCATAACAGCGGAGGCACGATTCGATGAGCTAGACTTAAGACTTACTTCCATCACAATCTAAGGAACTTGGTGTAATAAAATTATGACAGTTTCACACATCAAACCCTTGGCGCTGATGCTCATCTTTTTCACTTTCTTTCGTGGTAAGACAAAAATCTTTCAATGGATGTTTTTTCTAAGACATTTTGTGCTATTTTGTATTTTAATTAAGTCTTGACTTATTGTGTCCTAATTATAATGGAGGTGAAAATGAAATTCATTATTTCATATACAGAAAAATAATAATAAATGTATAATGAATTGAATCATAGACTCTTGACTAGCTTTTTTTTTTGTTTTTGAATAGTAATGACAGCTTCAGGCTTTGATCACACGATTTCTTTAGTCTGTACTCAGCGGATGATCTGGTGCTGTGCCGGTCTGTATTTGGACTAAATTCTGTTTTGCTTTTTATGTCTCTGTTTCGAAGGTTGTGTGGCAGTTTTGAACTGCACCAGTCCAACCCCTGACTCCCTGTTTAAGGGGCTTGAAAACTATTTATCTTCTAGGAAGCTGATCCGCCCGGTCTCAAAGTTTTCAGAACCGCTACGCATAAATATCAGCATTACTGTGGTTGGGATTTTAGGAGTGGTGAGTCTAGAAAATTCTTACATAAGAAATTATATATATATATATATATATATATATATATATATATATATATAGATATATATATAGATAGATAGATAGATAGATAGATAGATAGATAGATAGATAGATAGATAGATAGATAGATAGATAGATAGATAGATAGATAGATAGATAGATAGATAGATAGATAGATGCACCTTGATGCTTTAGTTTACTTTTCTGCACGTGGTGACAGAGAAAAAATAATGATTTCCTATTAGCCTATATACCTATTTTAGAGCTGATGATTAAATGGCCTTTCTGCACACATTCAATGGCACTTAACAGTGGTCATATTTAAATTCATAATCATCTTACAGTCATTTAAAAAAAGACGTTTCTTTGCAGGATGAAAAAGCTCAAACATTGACAACTTTCCTATGGCAAGTCCTGGTAAGAGAATAACAAGCTTTTTACCAGGCTTAAAGTGATGTTTATACAGTGTGTGTGTGTGTGTGTGTGTGTGTGTGTGTGTGTGTCAGTCCGTGGTAGGCAAGCACGGCCTTGTTTTTGGAATGATGAAACGGATTTAGTTTTACAAAGTCTGCATTGTCTTTTCTAAATCAAATAACAGATAAATGTTACTTCATATATTTATTTGGGAGGATAACTTCTTTTAAATGTTATTCATCTGCTGAGCAGGCGGTTTGTTTGTTTCAACATAGGAGTGGGATATAGCAGGACTCAGCTGGGACGAGGAGGAATGTGGAGCTGAAAAAGTCTCTTTGCCTCGGGAAATGCTTTGGCTTCCAGATGTCCACATCGCCGAGTTGTAAGTCTAAACCGTTTTTATTCCTTGCTGGAATTTCTGGTAAAAATGTTAGTATTAAACATCAAACAGGATTTTTGTTACAACTTAAAACTTACAACTTCACTACAATTTAACATTGTCTGGGGAGAAATTTAACAATAAAAACTGTTGTGGTATTCAAACAACAATTACAATCAGGCATAATTTTGTCTTTCTTTTCGTTTTTGTTTCAGCATGGACGAGAATAGATCTCCTCAGACTCCTTACGTTTACCTGTACAACACAGGTCATGTTTTTGACGATAAGCCAATTAGAGTTGTCAGCTCCTGCATGTTAGAAATCTACAACTTTCCCTTTGATGTTCAAAATTGCTCACTGACGTTTGGATCATATTTGCACTTTGGTGAGACCAATACAAAACATTTCTGTCACCGACACCTCACTTTTTATGTGTGCTGTGTTTCTAATTTATAATTATAGCGCTTTTTACTGATGAAACGTGTGTTTACAGTATATGCTCACGGTAATAAAAAGCTTTGCTTTTATCAGCTGTTGACTACTAAACAGTGAAAATGAATGTTTGTTGCTGAAGCTACGGAAATACGGATGTTTTCTGCCATGACACCGGAGGAGATTCTCAGTGAGTCCAAAAGTGTGCTGGAGACAAACGGGGAGTGGGAGCTCTCCAGCGTAAATGTGGTTCGCTCCCAACTGGAGTTAGACGTAGGAAGCTACTCTGAGATCCAATATGAAGTAAGTTGGATTTCTTTTCATTATCATATTTTTAGTATACCAGTTAATTTGTCTGTGAAAATGTGTACAAATCAAAATTGCAGCCACAGTGCTGTTTAAATAAAACAGTGACAACTGGATTATTGCATTTAGTTATGTTTTTTTATTATATTATATCACAACAAATATTTATATCTATAATAACAGCAAACTATAGCAATACATAAAGTAGGACTAGGCGAAGGTAGAAAAAAGCATATTAATAAAATAGAAATAATATTGATCAATAGCAATAAAGAATTCAAAACATATATTTCAGGTGCAGCCTGGGCCATTTGATGCTGTTGCTTGTTGACCTATTTTTAGATAAAGAACACTGAATACAAACTCAACCCTTTATTCAACGAAGTTTTTACCAAAAGGGCAAGTTTAAAAAGAAAAGAAAAAGAAAAAACATATGCTCTCTGAACTCATTGAAGGGGGCGGAGCATTCCTGGGTCTGGTTTGTGATTGGTTGGGAGAATGTAATGACTAGTATTAACCTACACAACAGGCTACAATGCAAAAGGAAGGAATCTGTTCTTTTATTGAACTTTTTATTTGAAAATTTCTTTTCTATCACATACCATAGGCATGAAAGTCCAAAAAAGTTTCTAAGTATATATCGATTGATACATATTGTTACTGAATTATTGTCTAGTATACAGCCCCTTTACACTTATAACCTTACCCAGTAATTTACTGGTAATGTACTGGGTCATGATTTTGTGTGAATAAAGCCAGAACGGATTTACCAGGTAAAACTGACCCGGCAATTTACCGGACCAAGACCTTATATCATACCCTGTAACTTACTGGGACTGCTTTAGTATGAATAAAGCCATTACAATCCTGGGGACGTCAAGCATTAGCGTAATTATGTAAGACGTTCATAGTCTTTGTTTAGCCCATCCCCTGATGTCTGCAAGCCGCTTCGCTGATTGAGAAATTACCGAAATTGTATTTCTTCTGCAATTTTCATAAAGCTGCTAACCACTGTAAGAACCACTAGTCTGAAGCCATGGTTTGTTGTGGCTAATCAGCTGTTTAACAGATGTAATTTCCTGCTGGAATTCTTCTTTAGAGTTAGCCTTGATCAGTTAAAGCTATATCCCTAGCATTACTGCCACCTGCAGGTGATATTAGGTACATCCATTCCACCGTAGCAGGGCTAGTGTGAAAAGAGCTGACCTGGTAATTTACTGGACTGATTTGCATGCGTGAAAGGCGCCAATTCGTGTTCAACCCAGAATGCGGTCCCGGTCCCAGTAAATTACTGGGACTTGAGTGTGAAAGGGGTTTAAGTTAGCATAGCATAGTATGTAACGGCACGGCATAATTTGGTATGGTATTGTACATCATCGTACAGTTAAGAAATATATAGTATAAAATAGCACGCAAAGAAGTTATGATGTATCAGTAGCATAGTAAATGCATGAAAGACTTAAACATAGTTAGCAGATTATAACACGTATAGTATAGTATAGTATAGTATAGTACAGTACAGTATAGTATAGTATAGTATAGTATAGTATATACTTTGGTTTGGTATTGTAAAGTACAGTATGGGGAAGTAAAGTATAATTTAGTGTGGCATGGTCTGGTAAGGTTAATAAGGGGTATGGTACAGTATAGCATAGTATAATGTGTTACGGTATAGTAAGTACAGTATAGTACTGTATGGTATAGTATTTATCTAATTTCCCTTTGGGATTAACAAAGTATTTTTGAATTGAATTGAATTAAATTGAATAGTAGGGGTACAGTATAGTGCAGTACAGCATAGTATAGAATAGTTTGGTATTGTATAGTGTAGTATAGTACAGTGAGGTACAATATAGTGCAGCAAAATACGGTATAATGTGGTACAGTATAGTGTTCTACAGTAAAGCATTGTGTGGTACAGTACAGGATAGTACAGTATAGTGTAGTATGGTACAGTGCAGTATAATATAGTATTGTATGGTACAGTACCGTACATCACCATATAGTGCGGTATGGCATGGTACAGTAAAGTATAGAGTTTGGTGGTACAGTGCAGTAAAGAGTTTTATGGTGTGTCATCTGCAGCTGATCCTGCGCCGCAGACCAACCCTTTATGTGGTGAACCTCCTGGTCCCTAGCTGCTTCCTCGTCGCCGTAGATCTCATCAGCTTCCTGCTGCCTCCTCAGAGTGTGGACAGATCGTCCTTCAAGATGACCCTGATCCTCGGCTACACAGTCTTCCTGCTCATCATGAACGACTTACTGCCGATCACAGGAGACGAGACACCTCTGATCAGTAAGGGACACCTTAGATTTGTTGTGCATCGTTGATTCTGCTTACAGTTCAGTTAAATGACTTTACCAGTTAGAAATTGAACAGAAGCAGAGAAAAAGTCTGTATGAAAACAAAATTTCGTTCTGTACGCACTTTGTGCATACAAAATTACAATAAAGATAAGATAAGATAAGATAGTCTTTATTGAGCTCACAAGGGAGAAATTCACTGAAGACTATCTTATCTTATCTTATCTTATCTATCTATCTATCTATCTATCTATCTATCTAAAAGTATATGCAGATTGCAGAATGCCAGCAAGGGTCTACCAATGACCCCAATGAGGGTCATTGGTAGACCCCAATGAGGAGGTGAAAGTGATTAAACAGGCGCGATCAAATCCATGCAGGTTAAAAACAATCGTAAACAGACACCAAACAGCAAGTTAAACATCAGAATCATCAGTTTCCTCAGTTGTAGTTTCTCATCCAGTCTAAATGTTCAGATGAGTAGGAGTTGCCTTTACTGTCAAAATCCATTCATCCATGTTTCTACTGAAAGACACATTGCTTCCACAGCAATGTTAGCACAGGCCTCACATGTTTATTACATTACAAACACTGGAACTGGGACTGGAAGTCCTGATCTAAGCAGAAATGAGTCAGTGACTTTGTTTACTTGGGCATTGCGTGTTAAAGACACACCTCTAAAATCAAGACAACCTGCCGACTTCTCTACACAAGGACAGCAGGTTAGTCTGGTTGCAATCTAAACAGTGTTTCCTGATCAAGATTCTGACTCAGATGTAGATGAATACCGATATACAGAGAGATGTGTGATTTATACGCTCCAGCGAAATATGATATTTAACCCACAACCTCCTCCTCGATGGTTAATAAAGTCAGATTTAAGAACTCAGGTCAGACTTAATTGCTGTGATGTTTCCTCCAGATGTGTTCTTCTCCATCAGCCTGGCTCTGATGGTGGCCAGTCTTCTGGAGACCGTCTTCATCACAAACATCCAGTTCAGCTCCAGCCAGTACAGCGCCGTGCCTCACTGGCTCAGCGTGCTGGTGTTGCGTTATCTCGCTGTGGTCGTATGTATGCCTCCAAAGAAGAAGAGCAACAGAGTTACAGTCGACCTCAACCCATCTCACAAAGGTAAAGAACCTTGCTGTTGGAAAAACACAAAATGTGGCTAACGTCCTACTGGATGCTTAGAGGTTTAGAATTTGAACTCATAAGTGATAGATTAAATACAAGTTACATAAAAAAATGCTCTCAAATGGAATCTCAAGTTTTTTCAAGATTGTAATAATGGGTGTTATGTAACGTAGATAGCTGCAACATTGTACACAGCTAACTTTTCATACATAAAAACACCAGTCAAAGACTTCTGACAAGAAAAAGGACAAGAACCATCTTCATAATTATTCTACCTACTTGGGGTTGAAATTATCAGTCTGTTTCAAGCATGGAAATACTGACCTTTATAATTAATTGGAAATGTGCTACAAAATTAAACTACTCCAGAACTTTATCTTTGAAACTTATTTAGATGTTTTCATCAAATACCTATTTTTTAAGTGAGACCAAAAGTTTATTTTTCTAAACACCATTAAAAAAAAAAACATGTGATGCAGTAAGTCCAATGCATAATACATTGCGTGTTTACTCTGGTTTATATTCGCTTATATTAGACCCCAAATACACGGCACACGTTCAGAAATGACCCCAAAAACAAACACGACTCACAGCATTTACAAGCGACTTTAGAAAAAACAAGCGGACTCTGCAACAGTGCCTAAAACCATTTCACATGATAATCGTAGCTATTAGCTTTTAGTAGCAGCTTTGTACCAAATCCATTGAGGACATGTTTACATTGTCACATTTATGACACTCTACAACTTCTGTAGTAGTGATTACGTGCTTAGCGGCAAGGTCGTTTGTAATTAATTTAGCACACCAGTGTGAAAATCTTACACACTGGAGTTTTAAGCTGAACTCAAGAGAGTGACCAGATGTCCCCATTTTGGATAAAAGCAGTCCCTGGAAATGACCCTGATTCAATATTTCCTCAATATTTCCCAGTGTCTCATAAGAGGAAGTAAAGGCACATCAAATCTGATGGAGCAATTATTGTCCACTTTTTCTATAATGTAGGCCTAGGTCAGCGATGGCTGTCCTTAGCATTTCTCATAATTATGAGATGTTTTCTTATAATTATGAGATCCTGATGTTATAATTACAATATATTTTCTCATCATATTAAGATCGTTTCTCATTGTTACGAGATCCTGATCTTGTGTTATTGAGATATGTCAACTTTTTTCCTTTAGTGAATGCAATGCGGTTCCCGTAGAGCGTTCCAGTGAGTAAAGAAAAGTATAAATCCAGAGTATTAAGATACACCTGTTGCCTTTATTCAGAAATAGTGACACTGGTTTGTGGGAATCTTTGGCTATTCAATTCTGTGGACCAGCAGGAAATCAGTTCTAGTCAGTTTACTCTAGCACCTCTTGTGGCAGAAACGTGTATTAAAAAGCCAGACAGACTTTAATCCAAAAGACAAAGAATATTTTTTTGTTGTTTCAGGCAAAAAAAATAAAAAATAAATCATACATAAAAGGGGGGACATAATCATAAGATTTTTTTTTATTCCAGAAAGAAAAGTTTAAAAACTTTTGTTTATCTGTGGATATGTTTTATGGTCAGACTTTAAAAATGGCCCCTTAGAAAAAAACATTTACTTGCCTTTTAGGGCTTTCACATTTCAGCCACAAAGCTGTCAAAGACGGTGTTGAAGTATCAGAACTCATGTTTCCCCAGATTCACATATGAGCCCCATAACCATCTCAGGAAATCAGAGTATCTCAGAAGAAAAACATCCGGTGAAGTCCCACGCCCAACCTGCTGCCCCTCCAGAGCCGGCTCTTGAGGAACTGAGGAAGCTGAGCAGAGATCTCACAGCCATCCGTCTTCAGGTGGACAAACACTTCCAGGGGTCAAACACTGCCGAGGAATGGCAAATGATTGGAGCTGTTATTGACCGTCTGCTGTTCTGCTTGTACATCCTCTTCATTGCTGCGAGCTTCATCACCATCACAGGTATCTGGATCTGGAATAACTCGTATGCTGCATAGTTCAGGTTTGAAGGAGTAAAAACACTTCCACAGCTGTTTTGAATTAATTTGGTTTATCCCTATAAAACCAAATTAGAACAGATTAACTTATTTTTAATACAGTTGGATGTTATTCAGCAGCTTTTCGTGTAGATTCTATCAACGCTTCTATGTGGAAAAACGTTACAAAAGAGTTTTATGATTTTCTGCATGGTGACATTCATCATCATTCATAGGAATTTATGTGAAATAATAAATTATCTGTTATATTCTGGTTAATTTTCCTGTTTTGAACCTATGTATATTGGAGCACTGTTTGTAATTCAGTACAATAAAAATATTCTTAATTAGGAAAATGTTTATTAGTTTTTCATAAAATGAAGTAATGAACTGATGTAGTTACTCATTGACCTAGCTGAAAAATGAAAGTGAACTTGAAATCTTATGAGTGGTAGGAATTAGAAGGGAATTTTACAACAGCTGTGGCACTTATTTTTTTCTAACTAGCTAATAACATACTTGAATTTATTGTCTTCAGCCTTAAAATATTTCAACAAAAGAAAATTGTCCAACTATAAAACCTTGGATCTGCTAATGGTTGTATGGCTGCTGTTCCTGTTGCTACAAAAAGCAACATTTGGCACTAGGTGATGCATTTTATTATGCATTACAAAGTGAATGTATAGTATTTGTGAAGGAAGCAGAGACACCACACAGATTTGTAATATGCAAATATCAGAAGAGGCTGCAGTGTTCTGGTGTCCAGTAGTGAAGTCGCATTTCAAAGTACATAGGTCTAAATACACATCCTTGGGGGTTTCCTGCAGTCAGTGGTGTTACTAAATATTTTAATCTTCATCGCCTGTGGTCGTTTGGTCAGAATGTTATCACCTACTTTCACACAGAAATAATTTATCCCAGATACATTTGGTGGGCTATCCTGAATTTACAGGAACAACTGTGGTACATTTGAAGCATTTAAGAAAAAGATTTTCCATTGTTGACCTTTTAGAGGTCCTCCGGGCAAATTGTTGCTCATATGCTAAAAGATTTAGTATTTCCTTATTTGTGAAACCGATACCAAAGTAGAACTTTAATATTTCTCATTTCAACGCAGGGGGAAGGCCGCATTTCTTATAAAAATACAATATTTTTAGCTTGTAATTTTATGGATGTATTCTCAACTTTCTTCTGCTAACACACAGAAGAGGATAATCTGAAGTAAAACTGAAACAAAAAAAAAATCCATCTATTATTTTGATGCTTGAATTGGCAGAGTAAAAACTGTTGAAACCCCTTATAAACACGTGTTTGAAATGTATTTTACTTTATTACAAATTATATTAATGAAGTACATTTTAAAGCAGTGGTCTCAAACTCAAATCCTCGAGGGCTGGTGTCCTTTTAGATGTGTCCCTTGATCTAAAGGCTAATCGCATCTAAAAGTTGAAGGACACCTTCCCTCGAGGATTAGACTTTATTGAGACCACTGTTTTAAAGTCACGTTTCCACCACTAGGTGGCACAACTGTCCACAAAATGTGCTGCTTACTGTACATCAGCCAGGGCAGACTTTATACTAAGTGGAACGTGGCTGTCCATCACACCATTACAAAAACTCTGCATTAAAAGAAAGAAAAAAAAAACACAAAGCTAGTCATTTAAAAAGTAAAAATAATAATAATTTTAATATTAAATGAGACTAGAGCACTTTAGTCAGAACAAAAAAGAAACTATAGTCTGACATAGACACTATTTCCTGTCAAAAGTTCAACTCTTGTACTTTACACTGATTTTCTATTCAAAAAACAAACAAAAAAAAAAAGCATCTAAAGACATCAGTTAAAGCTTTGAGAGCTGGAGCAACGCAGCCACAGAGAAAAAACGTAACCCAAGCATAAATGAATTTAAAGCCCTTCAAACTTCCCAAAGAACACTCAGTGACTCCGGCGTTTAACAGTCTTGCCAGTCATTTATTGTGAACATAATTACAGATTCAAAGCAAATCAGGATTTAGAATAACAACAAACATTTTTAATAATAAACATTTTAAATCTGTAGTGCACTTTAAACCTCTCCACTCCTCAACAATAAAGGCAGGTCCGAGACAAAGCTGATCGGAGGAGCTGGGCGGTTGCTTTGTTCAAAAGCTTGAAACTGAAGACTTCAACGTTTCTTTAGGAAAAAAGCAGAAAATTCAAGTGCCTAAATATGCAATGGGTTCATATCAAAGAGCCTAGAAAGAACAGTAACTATCTGGTAATTAAAGATCTGTGTTAACATTACACTGAAATGGCAATAAGGAGTTATTAAATTAGGACATTGTATTTGTTTTTTTCAGACTTTTGATTTGTTTTATTTAAGACAACATGACTATGAATTAGCAATTTAGTTTGAAACCTTAAAAAAAATTGGCACAACATAAATTTCTTCTAATTTATACTGGTCCACAAGAGATACAACTGAAAACCTGTTAGTTAATGAAAACATAAAATCACTTAATCTCTTAGACAACACATGGAGTTACCTGAAAAGGGAGTCACATAACCCCCAATCAACATGAACGTGACCATTTTTAAATCTCTTGATATCTGTAATGCAAGACGCTAATTTGCTAAGACATTTAAATGAACGCTCAAGTATGAAGAGTTTGATTTAACGTTGTGAGTTAAATAAAAGAGCATCAGGCAGAAACTGCTCAGACGGCGTCATTTCAAAGTCAGAACCAATTCAAGCTAAGAGTTAATATTCCTAAAAAAAAAAAACAATTTACATGAGGAGGATAACAACCAAAGCTGACTCCACCATCGCCATCCCAGCAAAACACACAGGATCAGTGCAATGAACCAAACACACTGTTAACCCAAAAGCTGCAACAATACAAACCTGCAGGAGCAGCAGGTAGATATGCCCACAAGCACTCGCATTAAGCCCACTCTTGTCACCACACACACACACACACACACACACACACACACACACACACACACACACACCGAGCAGCACGGCGACCGATCATTTGCAGTTTCACTGATAATATTTGCAACACCGACTGGGGAATCACAATCATGCTCCTGCAAATTCAGCTCTGCCGTGAAGCTCCGCCATAGTTTCCATTACATGTTCATTGGTCAAAAAGTGTCTCAAAAAAAAAAAAACAACAACAAAAAGCATAAAATATGAAAAAAATAAGCATCACAAAAATAGAAAGCATTGAGGTAAATGTTTTCTTATCAAACTTAAAACAAAACCGCACCTGAAAAAAAGTAATAATTAAACAATCATTTGTCAAGTCCTAAAAATTGAGTATTTTTTTTTTTCCATTTCCAGTGTCATTCTTAAAAACTAAAATAATTTCAGGTGTCAAAAAAAAAAAAAAAATCTCCTACGCTAATAAAATAATCTTTTTTTTTCCCTCAGAATCTCTAAAGAGGGAGAAGACTGAGGCTCAATAAAACATCTCTGCAAATACTTATTTTGTGGACAGATTAGCTCGATTTCACAACAAACATCACAAAACACAAGTGCTGACATTTAAAGACGGTCTTTGGCTCGTGTTGCACACAAAAACTGCAAAATTATTAGCATCAAGTAGCTGTGCAAGGCAGCACGTGTGATCTCTCATACAGAGCTGGTCTATTTGTACGGGAATGATTCAGCACTGCTGAGGAAAGCTGGTAATAAGAGTTGGACAAATGTAATAACCTTAAAACGAAGTTTTTAAGATCAAAAAGGATTCAACCCAACAGCTTTTTTGTGGAGTAAAAGGACGCATCGTGGGCTTGTTGGCTTTAAGAAACAACGTTCAAATCCAGGCTTACAGAAATGCCTAATTAGAGATTTTTCTTCCATGTTGCGGATATTAATTAAATCAAACGTTGCATAAGAGTCAATATACTTTTCAAGCATTGTTGAAATAAAGTGCACGTCTTGAAGGGGCTTATAGAAAATATTCATCTCTAAACTTATCTTCCGTGTTGCGGACGTGGTCAGAAGCAGCTTTCAGTGGTGATCTGGGAGGAAGGTCCGTGACTACAATCATCGTCGATTTGTGCTCCTGTCCTTTTCCTGAGGGTTCCCGTGTGGCCCCGGCGCTTAGGCCCCCCCTCCCTCGTCCTCTTGCTCCTCCATGTTTTTGCGCGCCAGCCTCTCCCGGCGCTCCGCCAGCCGCCGACACCGGGGGCAGCCTTTCCCCGTCCGGAAGCAGCTCTGATGGTAGCAGGCGTGGCACTCTGAAAAGGGGTGGAAGGGAGGGGAAAAACACAAACGAGAGGGTCATTTACCATAAAAAAAAAAGACATTCAGGTCCCAGAGTGTCAGAGCAGAGCCGACAATACAGCAGCAAACAGGTTTAACCAGTTTGCAGGCTATGAGGTAAGCTGCAAAGGCAGAGCAGCCAATCAGAGGGACAGCTGAGGGAAGACGGGGAGTATAAAAGGAACGGAGGTGAAAGTCGGCGAGGCAGATGGGAGGAAGCAGCTCTTACTCCCAGAGCTCCAACGTAAAACCTGCACAGACTCGCCCCGACATCCATAAACACCGGCAACTTCCACCTGTGCAAGATCTCATATGGCCTCATGTGTGATTATGTGCGACAAATTATAAATGGGTTGAATGATAAAATGATGGATTCGTGAAATAAAACTCAAAAGGGGAATTTAAAACATGTTTATTTCATGTTCAAATGAAGATATAAATTTAAAAAAAGGCACAACCACACAAGGCATAAATAACCGTCTCTGACAAACCTCTCACTTCAACGACAATCAGAGAAGCAAACTAACAAATCGAAACGTGTTTATCGACAAATCTCAAAACTAGCGGAAAATTAAAATCATTTACAAAACAATCAACCTGGGAACAAAATCCGTAAGGTCCTCCGCTGACTCGGGCAGAAAAAAAAAAAAAACACACAGACACAAATCAACTCCGACAGGTGTCCAAAACTGAAATTCACGACCAAAGCAGCTAAAAAAAATACACAAAAACAAACTGTAAACAGGGTTAAGGGTGACGCACGACTTCTGCAACACCATCAAGCAGCATTCATTATTTTCCTAAACGAGGCAGCAGCTCAAAGTAAAACAGAGGAAAATACAACAGCAACGCCTTCTAGAGCCGAACCTAAAATATCCACCACCATCCGGACCTGATATCTGCCCGCCACCAGCTGTGCAACAGCAAGAGCCCAAAACCGACACCAGCACCGTAACACCAGAAAACACCACGAGAAGATTAAGAATGAGAAACAGCAGAGCATAATGCCAAACCTACGGCTCCACCTACTGCCCCGTAACACACCACAATACATCCCTTTATTCTAAAGTATAAAAAAAAAATAGCACATTCATTGAAACCGAGTGCAGGGATGCCCCGATTCAATGAAACAACCCCCGTTAGATGGGTCAAAACGTCAGGAAATGAAGGGGATTTGGTTGAAGGTCCCCATATAAACATGCAGCGGGACGCGGCTTTGCATCAAACAGGCGAATAATAGTGCAATCCTGTCCTTAAAATCTTTGCAAAGAAAAGCAACAACGGAAACAAAAAAGAAGAACTTTGAAAACGGCATAATAAAACGTGTAAGGTGTAAAAACCTTTAAAATAGCTACAAAATAAATCTCATGAGTCCATTTTTATTATTATGCATCAAATTCTCGTCCCCCCCCCCCTTCTGAACTTTAACCTGGCAGTGACTTGGTGAAATAGTCTCCTCTAGTGGAACGGCCTTTATTACTCTTTCCTGATTCAGAAATAAACCTCAGCTTTACTCTGCATCTACTTGTCCCCCTTCACGACGATCGTCTGCATCATCGCCCTTCTTCTCCTCCGTCGTCCCTCCATCCTCCCCTCCGCTCGCCCTCCTCCTCCTGCCTTTAGCTTCCCTCCTGGCCTTGCGGGTTTTTCGACTCCTCCACTTATTCTGCGCTCCCTCCGCCGTGCCCTCTGGGGGGCCTTCCTTCCCGTCGCTCTCGCCGCTCTCTTCCTCCTTGCTTTTGGAGAAGACGCTCGTCAGCTGACGGGATTTCATTAGTTTTAAAAGGGAGAATCTTCCAGCTTTATCTGCCTGAGCTTTCTCTTCCTCTTTTCTCTTTACCAGCGATCTTTTTATACCCTCTTCATTTCCGTCTTCCTCTTGTCGATTCGGTTTCTCTTTCATCCTCGGCGTCTCTTCTTGAGCAGCTCTTCACTCGGCTCCTCATCGCCGGCCTTACGCCGGACTCCGCTTCATCCAAACTCTCCAGGCTGCTGCACGTCTCGTTGTCGCTTCGCTCTCGCGTCGAGACGCTTTGCTTTAACCTGTCTATTTGCAGAACCTTCAACAAACCCCCTTTTTCCCTCCGAGCGTCTTCCTCCTCGCTGCCCTCGCATTCGATCTCTTCCTTCCTCTCCCTGTCAGATATCGCTGCCACTTCCCGCTGCTCCTCGTTTCCTGTAATCCAGGCAACTATCTCATCAGGCTTCCTAGAGCCAGAGGGCTGACTCGTCCCCCCTCCGTCGGACGAATCCCTGGACTCGCCCCGCTCTTCGTTCTCTCCATCCTCCTGCTCTACACTCCTCGCCTCCTGCTCCAACCCCTCCTCCCCACCCTCCCCTTCTTTCCTGTCTCTGGAGAGGGCCTTCGCCAGCCTACGGGGGGTCGGGATCTTCCAGTCTCTCCAGTTCAGGTGGAAGGAAATGCGGGCGGACTGGGCTCTCGGGGAGGGCTCACCTTCGCAGCGCTGGCACTTGCTCAGCTGGAAGGGGAAGATGATGTCTTTGTCGTTGTTGCAGAACTCGCACACGAAGCCCTTCGCCTGACAGAGCTGGAGGAGAAAAAGAGAGAAAAAAAGAAAGGGGATACTGTTAGAAATTATGTTTCCTGATTTAAAAACAACTTGGAGAAATTCCTCCTTACATATAGTCAACTAGTTTCTTTTTACTACATTTATCGATGCAATAAAGCAGGGGTGTCAAACTCATTTTGGTTGAGGGGCCGCATTCAGCTTAATCTGATCTCAAGATGTTCACACGAGTTAACTCATTGCAAGATTAAATAGAACTAATAAATGTGGACTTGTTGTTGATTTTTATATTAAATTAATTTCACTTTTACACAATATATTATGAATAACCTCAGCGTTTTTAAGAAAAGTATGCACAATTTCAACAATACTTTTACTCAGTTAAACATTTACTTGTGCATTATGCATAAGAACTGATAACAGTGATTGGACAATGTTAAAAAAAACATTTATTCACATTTTTTGGAATTTAAAAACACTGTCCTGCATGACAAAATACATCAAACAGATAAAAATTAAGAAATGATTTAAAATCAATTTTCCATATCTGAAGCTCAGCGCTACCATCTGCTGATTAAAACACAGCGCCCCTCGTGGACAATATAGGAACTGCAGATTTTCAATTAAACAAAGTACATGTTTTTTTCAATAATTGTTCTATCATTTTCTTCCTTTTATCTCCTCTTTCTTTCACCTTTTCTTTTTTTCTTCCTTTCCTCTCCTACTTTCCCATTGTAGTGTCCATATCATTTGAGATATTCCCTGCTTGAATCATAATAAAACTATTCACATTCATAAATTAAGCGGAGCACTATGGCAAAAGCAGTACTGCTCCATTAGTGAAAGTCAAATCTGATGAGCTCTTTTTGGCATTAAGACAACAATTGTTATTGCCACATTGGCAGACAAGACACTGGGGGGGAAAAAAAAAAAAAAAAAAATATATATATATATATATATATATATATATATATATATATATTTATTTTTTTTTGTTATTTTTTTTATTTATTTTTTTTATTTATTTTTTTTTTTTTATTTATTTTTTTGAATAATGATAATGCATTTAGCCACCGGGCCGTATGTTTGACACCCCTGCAATAAAGGAATAAATGCACTTAAAAAGAGGACAAATCTTACCACGCAGCTGGCTACATGCACGGTACCAAGCTTGAGCAGCTCTTTCATTCGAGGACCCAGTTCGCCGTTGCGAACAGCGGCGAGATCGTTGAGCGAGAAGAGATGAAGGTCCTCGGTCAGGTGGCCCGGCAGGCCGTCGAACTGGTCCAGCGCCCTAAAGGACGGCACAGAAAGAAGCAAACCGGTCACATTGTCCAGCACGTCAGCTGCTGCCGTCCCGCAGACGCTTTTGGTTGATGGAAAACTGAGCAGCTTACTCTTTGGCAAGGCGGCACGTCTTGAAGAGATTTTTCATGTGAAACAGCTGCACCCTTAAAACCTGAAGGAAAGAGAGAAGTTATTTGAATGTGCGACGGAAAAACAATAAACGCTTACATGAAGACATGGAAGACACTGTTTTAATCAGCCGATGTTAGTTTTATTGCTTGTTCAAACAGGACTGGAAAAAAATATTTCATCCTTAATTATACGCCGAATTTCGTTATACAAATAATCTTGTTCTAAACATTTATATTATTAGAAAGTTAAAATTATCGATTGAGATTTTAGCGCCCTCTGGTGTACACATCATAAACTAGAGAAGACCTCGTCGTTATAGTAGCAAAAGTCAGTTTTACTCTTTTAAAATTCAACTTAACGTATCTGTAGGTCAAAGCTTGAAAGAACCAGAGAAACCTGTAACACACCTCTAGTTGTCTAGGAAGATGGACAAAGACTCTAGTTTAGAGTTTAGTAATGTTTTGGATTTAAAAAGGCATCAAGCAGCAAAAATTATGATCTTACTACATAGCTTAGAGAAAAACATAACTTGCGTCCCACAATGCAGTGGGTCGAGATCGAGTGAAGGAAGCTGCATCTGGCCTGGTTTTTGCTACATTTGGTCTAATTTCTTAAATATGTTACAGCTAATCTGCAGGATTCACAATGTGTTCTCTACTTCTCTGTTTCTAACTTGCATTAAAACAGAATAAATTACCTGGACTGGACAGAAATCAAAGGAAAGAAAAATGAAGAAGAAAAGGTTACAAAAATAAAAGCAACTAACTTTGAAAAATTTGCTGAAAGCCTAGAAAACTACTTATGAATCAGTAGTTCATCAAGCCTTTATTGAATCAATTTATCTCTGTAAGAAAATCCCTAAAATCAGACCGTTTAGTGGCTTATTCAGCTGATCAGTGAGCTTCAACATCTATGAATAAAGGTGTACTGAACCACATGGTATAAATTATGCTTTAATGCTGTTTTAACCTATTTAATAACATTACTAACATATTTATTGAATCTGTTCTGGTCGTTTATTTTACAGGGCGTTTCTTTTTAATCACACGGTCATTACGTGTAACTTGTGTGCCGAGCTGGATGTGTTGTTCTGCTGCAGAACCAATTTAATTAAAGGGCATAAATCAAATAACCCTAAACCTGAAATAAAAAGACAAGGAAGAATTTTTTTATTTTATCAAACTCTGTGAAAGATTAAAAAGCTGTTTCTAACATTCTCGTTTTACTTACTGCAGTCGTGTAAAACTAGGTGCTACTGTAGGAGAACTATAGGTTTAAGAGACTTTATTAGTATCATGTTATCTGTGCCTAATCAAGGCTGAACGTCTCCATTCATGCCAGATAACAGCAACAGGTCACAAGATTGTTATTTTGCTGTTTGGGGACGTGATAATCTTTCCTCCCGGGGCGTTTTGTGCAGTGAGGAAATGTAACCCGTAACTCTGTGTAAAAACAGCCGCACCGGGAAACGATGCCCTGAACTCACCCTGACAGACTCCAGGGATTTGATCTTCTTGTACAGGCTGCTGTTGATGTCACTCGGGTTGAACAGAGGATCCCCGGCGATCTTGCTCAACAGGTCCCGGGCGAAGTTGCTGACGTAGTACTTGCTGAAGTCCCACTTCCTGAGCACTCGGCCGGGAACGATGGCCTGGGCGTTCTCGTGGCAGCACTGGCAGAAGTAGCGGCCGAGGTACTCGCAGTAACGCAGGCGCTTGATGTAGGCTGAGGGGAGGACAGGAGGACAAGAAAAGAGAAGTAGTGAGGACCGACTCAAAAAAAAAAAAAAGACCCCAATTGTCACTTTTTTTTCAAGTTCTGTGCAGTTCATGGGTCTGCAACCTTTACAGTCTAAAAAGCCATTTTTCACTGCAAAAACAGATCTAAAAATAAGTAAAATATTCTTAAAGTTAGTGTATTTGTCCTTGATTTGAGCAGGTAAATAAGATTATCTGCCAATGGAATGAGCATTTTTACCCCTAAAATAAGATAATTAGACATCCTGCGCTTGAAATAAGATGATTGAGATGAATTGTTCCTATTTTAAGTGCAAAATTCTTGTTCCATTGGCAAATCATCTTATTTACCTGCTCAAATCAAGGACAAACACACAAATTTTAAGAACATTTTACTTACTTCTAGTTCCGTTTTTGCAGTGTGCCTACAGTCCACTTGAATTAAACTTGATCAGAGCCGCAAATGTTGCCTGGCCTTTTGAAAAAAGACCAGTTATAATTTTTGATAAAGATCTACCGTAGGAAACATGTTGTCATCGTTAAAGAAACGGCCTTTAATGTCTATTTTGAGGTTTGAAAAAAGAAAAGAGGATGGACGGGATGTTGATATTTGTGGATAATGATGTAAAAAAAAATCCTAGTTTCCAACATAATGAAAAAATATTGTTTTAAAATGAAATATTATGTTTAATATTATTAAATATTATTACATTTAAATACCATAATAAAAAATATAATTTGTAGCCAAAGTTATTAAGAGCCATTGTGTAAGGTCCAAAGAGCCACATGGTTGCAGACCCCTGGTGTAGTTTGACAAATTAAAACAAAAAAGTTTATCAAATTAAGTCCTGCATCTGCAAAAATTTAACCAGAAATTAAATTTTTATAATAAAAAAAAAATTTTAACCGAGAAATGGGCTGGTTATACTGGAATTGGATGATTTTCAGAATGATTGGCTCAAAAGGGTCTACGACTGGTAAAGTCGGGTCAAACAACAATTCTTTGAATAACTAACAGCTAGCTATTATCAGCGTCAGAAAGTGGTTATAAAAAGAAGTCAGACGCTGATAACAGTATGGGTAAAGTTGATTTTGCCTGGCAGTTTCTGTTAAGCTCCTAAAACATTTCACATTTCAAAGTAGAAAGTTTAGGAAAAATATATTTTGAGTGTTGTTTTTATGACATATCTGAATTTAGTGTTTCTGGCTGCAGAACATACCCGGGTCAATCTTGGTGCCGCAGCCAGCACAGCGGTAGTTCTGCTTGGCAACAATGATCTTCCTCCTGACAGGAAACAAACACGGCAAACAAAACTGACATTTAGTCACAAAAGTAGGATAAAACTATTTCGGATCCGGTGAACTTATTTGAACTGGCAGACAGAAATGTAAAACAAAAAACTAATTTTAAGGTTATTTTTGCTATAAATATTTTCCTGTTGCTGTCCATGAACCCGTTTTATTTGGCATCAGGTATCTCTGATGACATTAAGCATCGCATGTTAAAAAAAAAGTTAAAAAAAAGCAACGTTCCAACTTAACAGATTTCCTGTAAATATTTTTTTTTTCCTTCAACCATGTGGTAACTCTAACCTAACTCTTTCATCCTACCAATAGTTGGGATAAAATGAGGCAACACCATCTTTTTTTTTTTTTATGTGAGGAAGAACTTGTATTCACTGACTTTGGGGCAGGATGGATGTTGAAGATGATTTGTGGCCTCGGCGGCGCCCACTCCAGGTTGCCTCGGACTCGGATCCTCAACTTGTAGATATCCGCGTGCTCGCCGTCATCGGGAGAGATGGGCAGAGAGTCGGGAATAGGCAGCAGCTGGTAGGCAACAAGGTAAAAGTTTAGATGCGCTCTAGCCAACAGGTTTGCATAATACTGCCATGAAATGTTAGAGTTTCTAAATAAATAAATAAATAAATATGGCATGGGGATCTTCACGCTTTAGTTCAGACGACAAGGTGATGTTGCACCTTCTGAGGAGCGTCGTGTTCTGGGACCAGCCAGTCGAGCTCTGAAGCTGCAGGAAGCTGCATGCCCTCGAACTGCCGGAGCAAACCCATGGCGACCGACTCAGCCGAGTTAGACTGGAGGAAGGAGGGAGAGCTGAGGAGGCAACAGGAAAAGACAAAAAAAAAACATGCGTCTTAGATACACGAGGCACCGTTCTACTCACATGACCCGATTCCTGCAGAATCTGAAAAACGCCCCTAGTCTGGTTAGCGGTGCAGATAAAATGCAAATTGATGTATAAATAGACTTAAAAACACCTCTTGTGAATAGAATTGGTTTGTGTTTTGGTTTTTTTTTGCTTGCTTTCTTATGCCAAACTCTAAAATTAATTAAAAAAAGTTATACGTCAATAAAGATAAATACAAATGTCAATTATTAAACAGACTTAAAAAATAAAAATAGGAAAAAAAAAACATGACCTATTGCAACATTGTAACGGTACACTGCTAAAAGGGAACTAAAAGTAGGTAAAACCCTCTTGAAATGAGTGTATTTTTCTTTGATTCGAGCTGGTAAATCATTCTATCCGCCAATGGAATAAGATTTTTGTACTTAAAATAAAAACAATTCATCTCTATCGTCTTATTTCAAGTGCAGGATATCTAATTATCCTATTTTATGGGTGGAAATTCTCAATCCATTTGCAAATAGTCTTATTTAGCTGCTCAAATCAAGGAAAATATACTAATTTTAAGAAAATTTTACTTTCTTTTAGTTCCCTTTTTGCAGTATAATAAAAATCATGCCATTTTAAAATCAACATATTGCACACAAAAGTCACTTACATGGATTCTGAGCTCAGGAAAGACCTGCCGCTGGAGCTTACGCTGCGCTTTATATCTGCATCTAGGAGAGAAAGCGACAACGGATCATGAAGAGAAACCGGCCAGCTACCTCATTTTTGCACCACTGCTAGAGATTTGTAAAAGGCCTTAAAATAAATGCATCTTTTATTGTGGTATAATGCTCAAATAGTGAACAAAAATAAAAGTGTTTATGCACAAATGATTTGTACCACATTTAGTGGAATGCTGAACAATTCCTATGAAATTAATGGATCAAAATTAGTAAAAATAGTGACCTACTGTTTCCCTGCGGGATAAATATGAAGCGGCAAAGAGGGACTTAGCCACTCTTCAAAATGGAAAAGACAAGTGAGCATATCATTCAACTATCATAAATGTGTCAATTTTCACTTCACAGAAAATGTCTACAAGAAAGAAATAAAAAAGCTCCTTGTCTATACCTGCTTATATCTACAGCCGGAGCAAAACACAGGAGTGCTAACACAACAACAAGGAGCTCAGTTTATCTCGCCTCCACTCGCATGGGAGCTTAAATAAAAATCTCTAAAGAGTTAAATCCTGGGGTAACAGAGTCTCCATTTAAACCATTTATTCTAAAACTCTCGTCCAGATCTCTAACAGAGGTGCTACCAATTGTGGAGGGTGCTAAAACATTTAAAGTACCTTTGTGATTTAAACATTACAAGTGGCAGTAAAATAATTGTATAGCGAGACAAAAAGCACAAGCAAAAGCTAGGGGACTATCTCCCCATCATGGATTGAAAAGGTACTATTTGCAAGAGAAAAGAGCATTCAATGGTATTAGAAAATTAAAGATAATTCACTTTCTAAATCTGCTGGGAGAAAAAAAAAAAACATCTCGCTGCTCATTAAATTTAAGCGCATCTTTACTACAACTCAGCAAGGAGCATGCAGCACAAGCTTGACAGATTCTTCTACATCAAGTTATCTAACATTTTCATAAAGAGGAAGGAAAGGAAGAGAGCAGAACAGGTTTGGCAGAACAGGAGACCGCCTGCAGGGATTTTCTTTCATATCAGTTTCTCTCTTTGATTGCAGGGTCAACGTTTCATTTTGTTGTCCCGTAGCCCAGATTACGCTCAGAGCCTTTCACGGCTATAATCGAGTCAATAAAAAAATAAATAAAAAAAGGATTTTTAGAAGCATAAAGAGCTCTGCAGAACAAAACATCGTCATCTTTCGACAAAGAGTCTGATTTGACTGAATTAGTGCAATAAGCCGGCTCCGTTTGGCCTGATTGTTCAAGCAGATGGGTGGCTAAAATTTAAAAGCTGTTGATTTCAATCTGTGGCACAAAGAGGAGTGAGGCGCGATCATAGCAGAGTTAGGGGGATTAAGAGACTATCGGAGGAATCAGTCTCATTCAGGTTAGGGGTTAATGTTGTTTCCTGCTTGGACAAGATAATATACGTTAAATGCAGCAGAAAATGATTGCATCTTTGTTTTCTTTATTACTGGCAACATCCGATGTTACACCTATTTTAGTGTAAAACAACACTAGTTAGTGTTCCAGTCCCTAGCAGGCACAATGTTACTTTACGCAAAAAAAGGGGAACAAAATGTGCAGCAACATGTACACGAGACACAAATAAGATACACCTCATCGCTACAAAACATGAGAAATAATGAAGTGGATGGATTGTGATCATGGGTGAAGCTGCAATTACAGCACGACGCCATTCGTTTCACTCATCAAGCCGAACAGGCACGAGCACGTTGGTCTTCCTGCACCACCAAAGCCTTGAAGCATGGCAACAAGCAGCGACAAAAACAAAACAAAACAAAAAAAAAAACAGCCAAGCACACAGTTCAGCTCAGATCAGGAGGCAGACGGCTCAACTCCAAACTAAAGGGCTAGAGAAGGATCGTCATTTAATTTGATACTGGGTAATTTACTCAGAAAATAAAGCTTATATCCAAATTATGCAGCAAACAATCTCATGTCAATCAATGACAAAAAAATTGGCTGTTTTAGAAGGAAAAAAAAGAGGCAATTTTCTCATAATTTTGAAGGTCTGAACATTGCAGATGTTTAAAATTTGCCCATTACCTAAATATATCGCAATATCTCTACTTTAATGGTACCTCCAAGGAGTAAGCTATATACAACTACAACATAAATTACAAGCCAAGCAAGGCAGAAATCCTAATATATTGATTAAAATTAAAACATGCTCGAAAAAACATGTTTTATGGTGAATTTATTGTACCTTTAAAGGGTAATGTATTTAATTTGTTCATGTTACCACCACAAACTTTCATATATTTTATGAAAAAATAAAAAGGAGTGCACACAAAGTTTTTGATCTTCCAAACAAGTAAAAATCTGAAAAGTGTGGCAGGCACACGGCTAACGTGAAAGAAGGTGTCCAGGTCAAGGCTGGGATCTTAAACGTGTCACACTTCTCAGATTTCTTTTTAATTTAAAACTATACATCACTTTTCATTTCAGTGCACCATTACGGTCGTTTTTTTTTTTTTTGTCGTACTGTCGCAATAAATCTCATTACATACATTAGAAATTTGTGGTTTCAACATGTAACCGTTCCCGGAGGTGTTAAATACTTCTCCAAAAGCCGCTGCCAATTGTAATCTCCTAGTGCTAGAAATTTACTCTTCACAACAAATCCGATGCAGCTGCAAAGAATCAAGGGAGGCGTTTTCCCTGTTTGGAGCAGAGCCGGCGGCTTCCTCTCTGCACGGCGTTTGCATGAAGCTGCCTCCGGCGAGTTCCCGGCCAGCGGATACCTGAGAAGAGGGAGGCGAGTGACAAGGAGAGGCCGCTCTGAGACACCGCCAGCAGGGACTGACCCTCGCAGCCATCTGGGAGACAGAAACTAACACTCAGCACTACCGTCACCCACGTGTGTGTGCACCCGCAGCCAACCAGACACAGGTGTGTTAGTCTTACAGCCATACAGAGACGGCACTATGGGGGGGGGAGCTGTGAAGGTCAACGATTAATAACAAAAATCACAGAACGGAGAAATGCAATCAGACGCACACACAAGAAAAACATAATTACCGTATTTTCAGGACTATAAGTCGCAGTTTTTTTTCATAGTTTGGCCGGGGATGCGACTTATACTCTGGAGCAACTTATGCGTGAAATTATTACACATTTTTACAGGTATATCATTACACCTGTTATTTTCACACCAAACCACAAGAGGGCGCTCTAGGCCTGTGTTGAATCAGACGTAAGCGACGTAAAGGCGGAAGTGCCGCAGCTTCTACCTCCAGAGTTAACAGAGTTATTTGAAAGTGAAGATTTCACTGGATTTTAGTTATTTGGAGTGACACGGGCGCTTTGGTTAACTTCTTCGCATGTTATTTATGCTATAGTTATCTGAATAGCTTTTAATATGTTACGTTAACATACCAGGCACGTTCTCAGTTGTGTCATGTAGCGTAAGCTAACCGTACAATTATTCAGCCTGTTGTTGCCTCCGTTCTATTTTTATTTAAAATTGCCTTTCAAGATGACACGTCTGTTCTTGATGTTGTATATTATCATATAAATTTCCCCCAAAAATGCGACTTATACTCCAGTGCGACTTATATATATGTTTTTTCCTTTTTTATTATGCATTTTATGGCTGGTGCGACTTGTACTCCGGAGCGACTTATAGTCCGGAAAATACGGTAATTAATCAACATAATGCATGTCTGGATTGGGCGTTTTCGGGTAAGAATAACAGCTTGTTACATGGCAGGGGTTAGATTAGTCACAATGGCTGCAGAGCGGTGTAGCCGGTCCAGAAAAGCCCCTAAAATGCTCGTCACTCGTTAGCAGTAAGCAGATTTTACGTCCCCCATCCGCAGACTAATGTTCTGTGACCGTTGTACTCTGGCCCACAGGTTTATAGGTGACGATAAAAGCTGGTTGGTGAGCAGCCAGTGATGTCATGAGATTATGAATCATGAGTTGAACAGAAAAATGTATTCACAGACATATGATGAGTTCTTCTTAGAGGAAGAAGATATTTCTTATTGGGAATAAAGTAGTAATTTTTTGAGCTTTGGTAGCTGCTAGAGTGGGAAACGGATCACCTTCATCTTTTAGGGAATACTTGAAAAAATAAAAACATTCAATTGATATTTTTTTTTTTTTTGTGCTGTTTCCCTCTCTGTACCTTTCAGTTCACATTCCTCCACCTCCTCGGCCGAGCCGGAGTCCGACAGACCCTGGTAGGAGTCCTGAGAGCTCCTCCTGGAGCCGCCGCTGTCGGTGGAGTGGAAATCTGAGCGCAGGAAAGAGTTTAAAGGAATTACGTCAAGAATAAAGCTGTGTTTTATCCAGTAAACAGAGTTATACATTTCTAGAAGACAAAGACAGCTCTAGGTTAAATTCTAGCTCGGCGTACTGTGTTGGGAGGGCGTGCAGGGCGGCAGACGGCTGTGACGGATCTGTTGCCTCCTCAGGCGGATCTTCTGCTTGAGCTGCTGGATCTCGGAGTCACTGTCTCCCTCCTCCTCGCCCTCCTCCCCCGGACGCAGCATGTTGCACTTCATCAGCTCGATGGCGGCAATCAGGGACTCTGAGATGCTGAAATGAGCGTTCTCCTGCAAAAAACAGGGAAATTACCCAACAAATCATCCCCTAAACTAAAAGCTTCCAACTCTTCATGTAATCTGTGGGATATTTATTCAACCGTGATCCGAGACGAGTCAAGCTTCTACCTTTTCCAGGTCGGCACAGCTGCCAAAGTCCTGCTCTGACAGGTAGCTGATGAGGCTCTGCCCCTTCGACGGTTTCCTGAACATCCCGTCTGGCACGCTGCTGTTCTGGGGCCCGTCTGAAGTAAACAAAGCATGCACAACTTCCAAGTCAACACGCAAAACAGAGAAACACAAGCGCTTAAAGTTTGCCATTCTATGTAATTCATTATGTAGGCACCCCTGGTAAAGACGTAAAATGGCTAAATTAAAGTCCTTGTTTATTTCATTTGCATAATAACTGGATCGACTGTGATTTAATTAGAAGCTCAAAGGGATTTTGTTCGGAATAAGTGGAACAAAATTATGACTTTTCCTAAATTTCCCAGTGTGAGAGGTAATTATTTTAAGGTTATTGTTTTTTTGGGTTTTTCTTTTTTTCCAAAAACTGCCCATAGGTTTTTAGCATCTGTATCTACTGATAAGCTATCAAATCTAACAATCTCCTTTACACGCAAAATGGTGGAGTAATAATTTGGGCAATAATTAGATTGCCTATAAGGGGGATGCTAAAAAGAAAGATAAGTTTGTTTTTTTATTCGTGGAATAAAAAAAATATATATTTGTATTCAGCAAATTATTTTATAGTCATCCAAACAATGGCCTTTGATGCGTTTCCTGCTGAGAATACACAGTCTCACGTTTTAGTGTCACCTGACACATGCTGGCATTGGAAAACTAAAAAAGGCTTTCTGGAAACTTCGTTTTACAGTTAAAGACTGAAGAATGATCTGCAAAAGTTTCTATATATATAAAAAAATGTGTACTTAATCAGAACCCATTATCATCATGCTTTTGTTTTGTAAAAAGAAAACCTCTACCTCATTTATAAACCACACAAAACACCTGAACAGGTGTAAATCGGCAGGAGGAAGAGAAGAGACGGTTAAATCTCAGGAGATGAGGAGACTCACAGGACTCCATGTAGAGAGAACTGGGGGTGCTGGTGTCACTGCGCTGAGGTGAGAAGGGGCTGTAGTCCTTCATGCTGGAGTCTTCGCTTGCTGATTCTGATGCACCAAAACAAAACAAAAAAAAAAAAAAAACGAACAAACGGGGTTTAAAAATCACAGAAATGACATCATTAGTGGAAACGTGTCTCAAAAAGTGATGATAGACAATGAAATATTCAATTTCATCCTCTTAATTTTTGTTTATATTTAAAAAAAAAAAAACATGTAAAGTTTTATTACCTGCATGAAGAAATGAGTAAAACAAGCACTGAGCGCGTCAAACCTTCCCTCTGTAATTATATTTATATTATATCTCTATCGACATCAAAATGATGTCAAGTGTTTGTAACAAATCAACATAAATTTGTCCATAAATGCTGTGTAGGGGTTCAGGGAATTATCACTGAACACACACGCATGCAATAATGTATAGAAAGCTAAAATCTGTCAGTATTTAGGAAGGATTGCTGCCGCTCTGGGCAGCGTTTCCCCTACTATTATCCAAGATGAGCCTCTGCACATCAGTTTCAGACTGTTTAATATTTACTGTAAGCCTATAAAAAGATTTCTTATTATCAAAGAGTTTTACAGAATGGTATAATTGGTCAAATCAAAGAGACCATTAAAAAAAAAAAAAAAAAGTCCTGCTGTTTCAAAACCTCCTGATTGCAATGGCTGCAGCTGCTTTTCCTAACTTCTGATTGTTCCAGTAAGAAGGGCCATTGGAGTTGTGACGACCCACAAGTGAAAACTGTTTCACTGTAAACCAACAAGATCTGTGAAGAATAAAAAAAAACAGGAGCACTCGTGGGGAGTGTACTGGGATATACTTGATTACAAGAGTTGATTTCCAAGAAAGACGGTAGTCCCAAACGCACAGCCAGGAAACCTCTTCAAAAGGTGTCAGAGAAAGAAAGTAAAACTGCTAGCATGGCCTCATCAAGCATCTGCGTGGGAACGCTTGGGTTGCTGCCAACATGTGGTGGAAATTTCATGTCAGTATTATAGATGTTAGAAATATTTAAACTGAGAAAAGCTTGATGTGTTCAGTACTTGTTTTACCTGCTGCTGATTTTATTATCCCAGAAAGACAGCGACTAAACTTAGGAGCATCTGGATGTAGGCGTAAAGAAAATTACTTTAAAAAAAAAACAAAAACTGCTGAATAGGCAGGCTCATTTTGCTCAACAGGGGGAAAATAAAAACTTCATTGTCTTGCAATGGTCTCAATGAAATGCTTGGAGAGGGAATAAAAACGACACGTGCATGAACAAAAAAAAGGTAACAATGGAGAAAACCATTTGTGTCACAGACTTAATCTAGTTTATCTAAACAAAAGCAGCTCCTGAGGAACAGACCATGAATCGAGCACAAGACCGGAAATGAGAAGGGCTAAGGTCATAAACATGCGGTAAGAAAATAAAAAAGAAATGCATAAAAATGTCAAAAGGGAGGGTGATGAAGTGATGGAAGTACAGTCAGACTGCACTGCCAACCTGCAACTGGATCCTCTATTATTATGGTGATTTTTCTGTGGCCTCCTCCTTTGCATAAAGAGTTAAAAAAAAAAAAGAGAGAGAGAGAGAGAATAGGGAGATAGAGGAGAAGTACAGTTTAACTGGAGCTGAAAGGGAAAACAAATCTGAGCAATAAAGAGGAAGTTCAATCAGCAGGAAGTTACAGAGGCAGGGTTCCTACACATTTTAAACGTCGCCAGAGACGGACAAAGATGGATGGATGATGGGGGAACAGAAAGATGGAAAGAGAGACGGACAAATACACTGCAAAAACGGATCTAAAAATAAGTAAAATGTTCTTAAAATTTGTGTATTTATCCTTGATTTGAGCAGGTAAATAAGATTATCTGCCAATGGAATGAGTATTTTGACCCATAAAATAAGATAATTAGACATCCTGCACTTGAAATAAGATGATTGAGACAAATTGTTCCTATTTTAAGTGCAAAATTCTTATTCCAATGGCAAATCATCTTATTTACCTGCTCAAATCAAGGACAAATACACAGATTTTAAGAATATTTTACTTATTTCTAGTTCCGTTTTTTGCAGTGCATGGAGAGGAAAACAGAGAGGAGAACAAAGAGATGAATGAACAGAGACCGTCAGAGGGAGCGGGTGGAGAGAAAGACGGATAGACAGACGGCTGTGAAATGAAACTGAATATTTTAAATAATTTCTTCATCCAAATCTACAGTGAAACAGCTAAATCCAGTTTCAGACTTTCCTGTGTAGGAACCCTGCAAAGGAAGTGCATCTTACGCAGATAACAAATCAGTCTGACTGCAAGCTAACAAAAAATCCAAGTAGAACAGGACGGCTCCTGGACACGTTCTGCAGATTACATCACATGATGTTCTCCGACATCACCAGCTAAATGTTTCACCGTTAAATATATCTGAGCCCGCTGTTGTACGACACATGCACCAGAAGTCCTGGTCACTCACCGTTCCTGAGTTTCTGACTGATCCCAGTGTCTGAAAACGAGCGGGTGTGTCCTTTAGCCCCCCTGCCGGGGCCCCTCTGGCCCTCGGAGAACGAGGAGCGCCTCGGCGGGGTCGGGCCCGGCGGACCCCGCTGCGCGCACGGTTCCGTCGTCGGGTCCCGCTCGCTGCTGTGGGCGGAGCTTCGGGAGTCGCGGCGACTGCGCTGCCCCAGGTTACCGATGGCCAGGTACTCGGGACCGTCGTCGGAGTCGCCGTCGCAGGAGTCGCCGGCCTCGGGCTGAACGGAGGAGGACGGGGACTCCGTTAGAGAGACGCGGGGGATGGAGGTTGATCCAGGAGAGGGCGTCGCGCCTCGATCGGCCTCCCCTGGCCCGCACATGGACACCCAGGGAGCTTCCACGCTGCTGGCGGGAGAGGTAGTGTCTGCGAACCAGCATGAAAGAAAAACTTTTACTAAACAAAAAAAAAAACTGCAGTAAAAGACAACCGTGCCTATTCTTTGGTTTTCTAGTGCTTTATTAGATTAGATTAGATCCAACTTTATTGTCATTACACAGGTACAAGGCAACAAAATGCAGTTTAGGTCTAAGCAGAAGACCTGCAGCAAGTGCAGGATAAACAATGGTTCCATAAGTACAGGACATGGGTTTTTACTGAATATATATAGAGATGAATACTTATAAAGTAATAATCAGTTAAATAAATTTCACTGATAGATTAGTCCTATGAATATAATATATAGATAACTAGTGTTGTGGACTAAATTTACCGCTGGATATGTACCGAATGTAATATACAGGTTGATATTACTATGAATAGAGTTTTCCAGATATGTACTATAGCATAATAACGCTATTGCAAATATAGCGCAAAAAGGCAAACTGTTAAGTTATTGATGCTATGTTTTAGGCAGGGGAACTTTCTATACACACGAAAAAACGGAGACAAAGAATATAATCTGACCCAATCTGTATATGATTGAACTTGATTTTGTAAAGTGCCTTGAGATGACATGTTTCATGATTTGGCGCTATATAAATAAAATTCAATTCAATTGAATTAAAATTGACATTCAGCTCAAGAAATGAAAAACACTAAGCAAGGTGGAGAAAACCTCCATGTTTCTTTTTTTTCTTGTTCTGCTGCGTCTGCACATTCCTCAGCAGCTGATCGTGTCCACAAACAATCGGCCCCCTGTATGTGTGTTTCAGTCGGCCGTTTCACGCGCAAACTGCTGTGCATTCACAGCAACATAAACCAAGATCACGCTTGCTAAGACATTCGGAGGAAATCTGTGTGAGAAAACGGACGTCCAGCATCAGTTTACAACTAAAATGCTGATTCAAGCAAACGTGGCGCCAGATGGGGTGAAACGAGGACGGATCAATAACCTTCTGACCGTCTGTCAATGCTCTAAGGCTACGTTCACACAGCAGCCTGAAGTGACCCAATTCTGATTTTTTTGCCCATATATGCCCTGTATCTCATCTTTTTATGACAGTCTGAACAACACAGATTGGATTTTTTCAAATGCGACCCAGGCCACTTGTATATGTGGTCTTGAATCCGATACGTTTCTGATCTTTTCAAATGCGACCTGTGTCTGTACGGCCTGGTCGCATTTATCCAACCTGTACGTCACCGATACTCGACAAACGTCACTATTCTGCGTCCTGCTATGCAGAAGCGGGAAGAAAAACGACGCCCATAGCGGACTACAATGAGAAGAGCAGTCAATGGAGGGAAAGCTCTGGTTAGAAAATAAATTAATGACCTCAAAATGCACGCCAGCATTATAATCCATGTTTACTTCCACAAACACTGAGGACGCTTGCTACGTGTGACGTCATCGCGTCCTCGAGTGCGCATGCGGGACACTTTGGTTGAACGCATTCAGTTCACACAGGAGATCACATACAAGTCGCATATATTTGGAAATGTGAACGACCACGCAAAAAAATCCGATTTCACCAAAAAAATCAGAATTAAGCATTAAGGCCTGCAGTGTGAACGTAGCCTTAGATAAAGATCTTCCTTTGCAGAAACCAACAGATAGATTGTCCATCTATGTAATATTTACCCCTAATTGCCACAAAGAAACACAGCTAACAGCTAAGACCTACACTTGGTATCGATGCTTTCGTCACTCGTGGCGTCGCCCCGGGGGGATCTGGCTCCTGTAGTGTCTGCGGGCTTGTGGCTCGCCGTCACCGCTTCTCGCAGCGAGCAGTTTGAGGTGGTTAGTCTGCGGTTCAGCGAGTCTCCTCCGGGGGGCGTGTCCGAGTTCCTCCAGGTCCCCCCGGCCCCCGGCAGCACGCACAGGCTCTGGCTCTTCAGCAGACTGAAGCACGGAGAGCCCCTCAGAGGGGACAGCTGGAGGAAGGAGACAAAAAAAGTTACGGTTAGACTCAACTCCACATGACTGATGGACAACTTTTTTTTTTTTTTTTATCCCATTCAGAGGCAGTTTGAAATGCATTTAAGCGCCTTAGCAACCCACCCCAACCGTGTCTACTTGAGCCAGCAGCTTGGGGTTATTCTGCTCCACGGCTTCCAGACACTGAAACATGGCGGTCACGTGGGGCTCGCTCAGCAGGAAGGCGTCGTCTGAAAGAAAGAGACGAGAAGTTGCGTTGACAGAAACGCCGGATCTGCGGGAACCGCCGCGGAACCCAGAAGACGTCAACGGCGTTTGCTTCTCGGCCGCACTCACCGTTGTAATATTTCCGCGTGTTGCCCAGATGCCTGAGCAGCGGCTTGAGCTGAGCCGAGAGCTTATGAACCTGCAAGCTGTGCAGCAACCAGCGCTCGGCCTTGTGGCTCTCGCCGGCGCTGTGCGTCCCGCTGCTCAAGACCGGCTCCAGGTGGCTGAACTGAGGGTGGACAAGCAGCCGGGGAGATTTCAGTAACATATGTGAAGCAACAACATTCTTAGAGCATCAGAAGTATCGCTTCGGGGATTTAACGAGTCCCTGACGAGCAAATTTACTAGAGATGCACTGGGAAGTCAGCTGGCAAGTGAAATTGAACAGGCTCACCAGCGTCAACCTCTAATTAATCTATTTAGCGTACTGACCACAGTAAAACAAAAACCCTTTGTTAGGGAAGCTGTGACTGACCGATGAAGACTAAAAGGTTAGCCATTTTCATTCTCAATGAGGCGTTTTTAAACAATGCCATAAGAAGCACAAATGATGCAACAGTTTTAGCTAAATAGAGGTTGTTTAAAGTTGCTAATGCTAACAACACTGCTAATATAAAATGTTAAAGAGAGCCTAAAATGTCAACTTTACAATCCAGTCTTTAATTTAAATGTATATAAAAGCTTGTTTCAGAGTGACTCTTATCTGAAAAAATGGTCAAAAAAGGTAAAAAAAAAAAAAAAAAAACATGTTTTTAATGCCGTTGTGCATTATTTTTAAGATAAATTGGAACAGGCAGCTCAAAAGGCTTTAAAAAAAAAAAAACAGACATCAGAAACGGTGCACCTCTATACCTAACTTGAAGGACCACAGAGGACAGAAAGCAAGCGATCACATGACTGTTACATCACAACTAAGCGAGCTCTAAGCCCTGCAGATCAGCAGCAGCAATAATCAGGATAATTACATTCCAGCCACTAAAAGTCCATCCGTTGTTTCCAAACCACCACAGAAAACAAAGAACTGTTTCCACAGCAGGGAATTCATCTACTTCTAGGCATCATATAACACGCAGCACGACTCGACTTATATAAGATGATTCAGCATGCCTGGCATGTTTTTGTAATCAATGATTCTTTTGTTTTTTTACCCCCAGTTCACCTTTGTTGCTCAAACTGATCTTCACCGTCTTTCTTAAGTGAATCGATTCACAAAGCAAACAACAGTGGCAAAAATTCAATTTACTATAATTTTTACCTTTGGTGAACTAGACACTATGGTAGCGCTCAGCTACTTAATGCATCCTGCAACACAAGATTTATGCATGCTTTATCTAGGGGTGGAAAATAATATAATATCAATATATATCGCAATATAACTATGCAATAAAGGTGATATGACATTACCAATATTTCCATATACATTACAGTCTATGGTTACAGCATTTGTCACTGACTGACGGTCTGGGTTTTATGTAAATTGATGTGTTTTATTTTTTAAACACTGCAAAAACGGAACTAAAAATAAGTTAAATGTTCTTAAAATTTGTGTATTTGTCCTTGATTTGAGCAGGTAAATAAGATGATTTGCCAATGAAATAAGATTTTTGCGCTTAAAATAGGAACAATTCATCTCTATCATCTTATTTCAAGTGCAGGATGTCTAATTATCTTATTTTAGGGGTCAAAATACTCATTCCATTGGCAGATAATCTTATTTACCTGCTCAAATCAAGGATAAATACACTAACTTTAAGGACATTTTACTTATTTTTAGATCTGTTTTTGCAGTGAAGCAAATATTTCTAAAATGTTGTATTGGAGGACATTTATAAACATAAGTTTGCACAGGCATCTGTTGAAGTTTTTGTGAGGTTTACATTTTGTTCATGTTTATATCGTAATTATATCGTACCTACTGAAATAAAGAAATATATCGTGATAAATGTTTTGGCCATGTCATCTAGCCCTAGCTTCATCCATGCCAGAAATAATAATTTACAGGGTCCACTGTGTGTAAAAAGGCTTTTTTTTTTTTTAAAGCTGACACCATTGTTTTGACCAAAACTACCAACGCTAATTCTAAATGTGAAGTTACAAAGAAACAAGACCTGCTTTGAGGAAATAAACAATGAAATCTGTTTTTTTTCTAGTCTTAAATTTCTGTATGAGGAGGTATTTTATTGCAAGGTAGTGAGCTTAATTTGCAGTAAAGCTATTCTTATGAACTAAAAAAAAAAAAACTTGCTTGATATTTAAACAAATGTACATTAGAGCTGGTTTGGATATAGTTTCAGCAAAAATTGTTATCTTTGCAGCTTGGCTCTGTCAAGAGACTCAGTAACTCATAAAGCCGAAAACGTGATTTAGTGTAAATGTCCCAGAGAGATTTCAACCATCTGCGATTAAAGAAACTTTCTCTCTCAGATCCCACCTGTTCGACGTGCTGGGCTAGGTGGGGGCTGATGTAGCGGACGCACCAAACAAAAGGCCAGTAGTCTCGCTGCTTGTAGTACATCTGCAACAGTAAACCGGTTTATTTAAAAACATTTTAAAATACAGGTTTTTTTTTCAATAGCAAAAAGCAATTATGAAAAGCAAATGCTGCATAAATGTCTGCGTTTTAATTTCATCAATGCATGGGACGCTACCTAATAATAATAATAACAATAATAATAATGCTGGTCAAGTATAAAATAAAAGGTCCTCCTTAAATCCTAATAAGCTACTTTGATGAATGAAATAATTACATTTTGTCAAATATGTTTAAGTCTATAAATAGGCCAAAATTAAATAAAAAGGTTTTGTTTTTTTTTAACAAGCAGCAAGAATCAAAGCTTCCCTTGAGTCCCATCACGATATGTTAACGGTGGTGATTTTAAGGCTAAAGTTTCCCTAAGAGTTGCCGCTTGTGACAAAGTGACAAAAAGAATGTGCATCGGTGACAGATGAGGTTCATCTTTAGGAAAAGAAGGAAACCGACTGGAGCAAAGCTGCATTTCCCCACCTGCTCGTTCTTCAGCCTGTGACTGAGGATGTTGTTCATGTCCTTGTGCAGCCTCTGCAAGCCGCCGTAGCGCGACCAGACGTTGGGGTTGTTGGTGGACAGGAGGCCCTCCACGGTGGTCTTCAGGCTGGACAGCAGCTTCCACTGCTCCCTCCTGGAGGCACAGAGGGAACCAGGATGGAGAGAGAGAGAGACGACACAGGATGAGGAGATTAAGCAAGGAAGCAAAAGAAGTGCTGGTGACAGCAATGTTGTCCAGCGACTCTGAATACTGAAGGAGGAAAAAAAGGCAGCCTCAGCAATTCAATGAATAATTAGTCTAGTACGGATGTCCTGAGCTTCTCGCTTTATCACTAGAATGCTTCCTAGAGATATCCGACCTAGTTCATCAAAATTTTGCAGAGTTTCTAAAGGAAATTCTTGCATTGATTTCATATGGGAACGCCTGTTGCTCTGTCAGTGTGAGATAATACACAGGCTAAAGCTCAGGGAGCCACCGCATTCTGGTTTAAATCCAGCACTTTCTTTTTAAACGCTAAACAGACCGAATATGCAGCACTTTCAACTGTCCTCACTGACACTCACACATACGTGCACAAATAGAAAGGTCGGTAGCCAACTTGAGGTTAGGCGAATTGCCCGTGGGCTCACTGGCATGCGGCAGGAGCCAGCCGGCATCGAACCCGCACCTTTGGGATTGCAAGACAACTGTCTGTCAGTTACCCGTCACGTTTAAAGCCAAAATTTAAAAAAAAAGCCAGACACAAGGCTGCAAGAGGAGAGAAGGATAAAAACAAATCTGCCTGGCGGAGAAGATAGTGTCACATCGACACATCTTTACAAGTTCTTTGCAAAATAGAAGAAAAGAGGTCAAGCTAAAATAGATTGATAAATGACAGATCTGGACGTTCGCTTTCCCTACAGGACTAGATGGCCGACAGGGTGACGTTTGTGAGTGCAGACCTTTTGGGCGCTGATCAAATCAGACCATTAGATAACATTCCTCACATACTGCAGAGGAAGCATGAAGTTAGGCAACTCCAGCAGACAGCGCAGACACGTGTCCATTCAGTAGGAGGTGGGAAAAAACCGATCTCTTGCCAGGAGGAAAGTTTACACAGACTTACATGCAGAACTGGAAAGATCCCTTCTGTGTCAGCATTTTTTTCCCCCCACTCTGATGTTTTTATTGTTTTATCTTATTGTATAATCGTGCACTTTTGTAACGCACATTGTGACCCTCAGCGTCTATGAAATAAACAACATGATGTGTCAAGAACAAGCTGCAAAAACTCCCAAACCATCACTGTGATCGTTTTTTGCAGCCTTGGGAAGCAAAAATAAATGTCCCTGTTCTGTTACAGCATGTGTCAAAAAATATAATCCTCAGCTTTAAAGAAAGTGACATTAATCATAAACTATTTTCATTTATTTTGAAAGGTGCCTAGGAGCGTGAACGTAGCAGTGCATCAGACATCAGGAGGGTTTTGTTTACCTCTTTTCATTTTGAGGAAGGGCCATTATATAAGAAAAAAACTAACACATATTAGCTCACTATGAGTAATATGGAGGAAACAATTAGTTTCCTCAAAATTACAGACGCAGTGGAGTCGTTTTGATGAACTGCAAAAAGAAATAATGAGCAATAACTGTGATAAATCATCCGTCTAAAGGCGACACAAACAGGGAGAGCCTGCAGCCGTCCTCATTTGACAGCTAGCGTTAGCCGCTAGCACCGCTCGCCCTGGATGAGGATTTCTAAATAGTTAATAATTAGCGACAACAGAGCTAATGAATGACTAGGAGTCATTTTCATCAGATGACGCGATAAAACTGTCCAAGCAAATCAAACCGCGTCTGGTGACAGCTTCGCTTCTACTGGCTGGATGGAAATGCTAGGTTAGCCTAGCCTAGCCTAGCCTAGCCTAGCCTAGCATCACAGCTAACAGCCCCAGGCTAACTTCAGGGCGTTTCTGCAGCACAGCACGAGTCTTTGCTAACTTTCTCCAAAACATTGAGCGAAAGTGAAGCTCGTCGCCAATGACTGCGCGCTTCGGGTTGTCTTGTTTATCCAGCGGCACCAACACCGAGCGGAGGCAACGAACCGAGCCCAAGCTGTCACTTGCCTGCGCTCCTCCGCCTCTCCCTCCGCCGTCACCTCCATCATGTCCTCCGAGCGGAGCCGCGGTTGCCCACCGAAGCTGCCAGCTTTCCCCGCTCACTCCGGCGATACTGACTCAGGCGGTGGCTCTATCACAAGGGCAAAGGCTGCTGGAGCTGGAGGGAGTCACCTGGACTCAGAGTCTCCCCCCCGGCGCCATGTCTGCGGTGCCTGCTTCTGCCCTGCAATCACAACACGGCGGCGGCGTATCAGCTCTCCTCCCCGGGGAATGATTCATCAGAGTGGGCGGTGTTACACGGCCGCCACCCTGCCTACTTTCCTGATTAAAAAAAAAAAAGCGATACTTGTGAAATTAGATAGTCGATATTTTTGTCTCTTCTGATGTTTTTTGGGTGAAAAGAAATCACTATTTATTTATTTTTTTTATTCAGTGAGAGGTGTTAAACCTTGTAGATTTTGGGTTCTGACCTGGTGAGTTATGGAGCTTTCCAGATTATTTCTAAATTAACCTCGGCCAATACCGCCCCCGGTGTTAGAAAATGGCAATGCCGCTGGGCCCTCTACCCCCACCCCTTATTAATAATAAAAAAATAACAATAATAATTGTTATTATTAAATATTAATAATCATTATCATGATTATTAATATTGTAACAACTATTGTTTAATAATAACTGTTATAATAATCGTTACATTGTTATTACTATTATTAGTAGTAGTAGTTATTCAATTCAATTTTATTTATATAGCACCAATTCACGACACGTGTCATCACAAGGCACTTTACAAAGTCAAGTTCAATCAAATCAGAATGATTGGCCAAAAAGTTTCCTATCTAAGGAAGCCCAGTAGATTGCGTCAAGTCTTGACAAGCAGCATTCACTCCTCCTGAAAGAGCGTAGACTCTACGCCGTAGAGCCATGGTGGACAGTTGTCTGCATTGTTGATGGCTTTGCAGCAATCCCTCATACTCAGCAAGCATGAAGCGACAGTGGAGAGGAAAACTCCCCTTTAACAGGGAGGAAAGCCTCCAGCAGAACCAGGCTCAGTGTCAATGGTCATCTGCCTCGATCAACTGGAGATTAGAGAAGACAGAGCAGAGACACAAAAAGCACAGGAGCACACATTGATCTAGTAATCTGTTCTACATTAGATGGTAGTAGCGGGTGATCTGCCTCCCCTAGATAATGTCACAGCTAACAGAACGCCAGACCAGGTGTACCTACTATGAAGAAAAAGATGACGAGAACAAAAAGTTAAAAGTTGACAACAAACAATGCCAACAGAGTGAGAAATATTTACCCTGATGTCCTCCAGCAGCCTAAGCCTATAGCAGCATAACTATAGAGGTAGCTCAGGGTAACATGAGCCACTCTAACAATAAGCTTTGTCAAAAAGGAAAGTTTTAAGAGTAGTCTTAAAAGTAGACAGGGTGTCTGCCTCACGGACCAAAAACTGGGAGTTGGTTCCACAGGAGAGGAGCCTGATAGCTAAAGGATCTGCCTCCCATTCTACTTTTAGAGACTCTAGGAACCACCAGCAGACCTGCAGTCTGAGAGCGAAGTGCTCTGTTAGGAACATACGGGGTAATCAGAGCTCTGATATATGATGGAGCTTGATTATTAAGAGGCTTTATACTGTAGAAGGAGAATTTTAAATTCTATTCTTGATTTAACGGGAGCCAATGAAGGGAAGCTAAAATTGGAGAAATATGATCCCTCTTGTTGATTTTCATCAGAACTCTTGCTGCAGCATTTTGGATCAGCTGAAGGCTTCAAACTGCATTTTGTGGACTTCCTGATAGTAAAGAATCACAATAGCCCAGCCTTTAAGTAACAAATGCATGGATTAGTTTTTCATCATCACCCGTGGACAAAACATTTCTAATGTTGGCAATATTACAGGGATGAAAAGTTTTAGTAGTAGTAGTAGAGGTAGTGGTAGTTATATGAAGAGACAAGACTTAGCTGCTTGTAAATATGCTTTTTTGTGCTTCGTTCAAAAAACCGTTATTCTTCATAGCACAAAAGGCTGATTAGTAATTTGGTTTAAGTTCACATCTTGATTGCATAAGAATGAAAAAGAAAAACGGTGCAAAGTTTCTTTGCAAAAGTTAAATTCAGCAGATTTTTCCTCACTCACATAGAAACCAGTCCTTGACTTGCCTAACATTGTGAACCACACTTGTAGTTTTGTTCCTATGGCGGTGAGTGAATATCTGTTATGTAAGAGAAATTTGGTTCTGAAACACATCAACATTATCAGTTTAGTGTAGTTTAGTTTGAGGATGATTGGAAAATAAAAGACTTTATAAAAACAGAAAAACAAAATAACAACAGGAATAATCAGAGATTTCACACTATTCACAGTATAACAGCTGCATGTTAAGTTTGAAATGAGGCAGGAAGAAGTAGGCTATAAACATATTAAATCCTACCCCACCACTTCAAAATCAAAAATCATGTCGACGGATTTGCCAGTAGCCATCAGGCATTAACATTCAGCATTTTCTTAAACTTATAACAAAATAGATTTATTATGTAGTTCATAGTTTCATAGTTGTTGTAACACTGAGAACCTATATTTTCTTCTGAAAATCATGGCCTCTGTCTCTCTGAAAACGTCTTCTGCATTTTTGCAGGCAACAGTTTGTGTGTCACTTTTTACGTTTTTCGTTTGAGCAGATCATCAAACTTTAGGGCTTATGACTTGCAAAATAGCATGTTTGTATGTTCACAATAGCCAGCATTATTTTATATCTTTATCACTCTTTTCAGTAGTTTCCACAATGATTCAAGCGCTGCAACCATATAATATATATATATATATATATATATATATATATATATATATATATATATATATATATATATATATATATATCCCCTCAAATCTCCATGCATTGTTCAGGTATGGTACAATAAGGGAGGAATAAAGCAGTTGGAGTTATTTGTGATTTTAAAATTGCCTTGCCTTACCTTAAATTTAAATACTTTTTTGTCATTTAGATTGTATATGTGTTATATGTGACCTCCAACTAGAACTGGCCCAAGACAAAACGAACTGAGCTGCTGCTTAGGGCCCCTAAAGCAGTAGCGGCCTACCATAAATGCTTGAATTTAAACACTTAACACGTACCTAAATTTTGTGTAGTTGCTTTTACTGAGAATGAGAATACTATTAAATTTTTGTTTTTTGAGGGGCCCCAAATCTAATTTTGCTTGAGGCCCCATGAAACCTAGTCATCTGCTGTCACACCCAACAAAAAAAATCTATACGTAAACTCTTTCAACTGTTACATTATTTGCTTTTACATTTACTTCACTCATAGAGTCTCATAGAAGATAGAAAAAAAATCATATATTTTTATCTCCAGTTTGTTTTTAGTCAGAATCCTCGACATTTATCTCAGCTGGGCCATGAAGGTGACTTTGACGTTATGCCCACTTGATGGCGCCATTGCACTGAACTCGGCCCCAAACTGTTTGACTGGAGAAAAAAACACAAAGTGTATTATGTATATAACTAGATGGCAGTGGTGTGTCAGAACCAGGCAAAGTTCAAATCCCATATTTAAGTCGCAATGAAAAGAAAGCGCCACTCTTGGCTTTTGGGGTACTGGCACACAAGAAAAAACTAATTTTCTTTACCAGGTTCTAAAATTAGTTTAATCTAACTTCAGTTCTACAAAGCCACACAACTGATTCCACATTCTCTTTTTTTTTTCTTTTTTTTTTTTTATATAAAAAAACTCAAGCAAACGAAAACACTGTGTGTGGAAACTAAGCATTGTTGCTTTAATAGGCTTTAAGGTTGAAAATTAGCCCGGCGCTGCTAATTAAAACACTTGAATCATCTGGTGTCACTACCTCTTCATAAGCAAGAGCTTTTGGTAGTTAGCTGCTCTACAGCACAGGTGCAAATCGTTGCTGCCGCCCATTATGGCTGGTAAAGGCTATATGGCAGCAGATGAAGGTATTGACCATGTATTACATTAAAAACAGCTTGTCTGGTAAATATAAAAGTCGTTTTCCCCCAGTACAGCTAAAAGAAGACCGTATAAGATCGGGTCAGTTGTGGGGAGAAATTCTCCACCATCGAGGAATAATACAGCAGCAGAGATAAGGTCTGCAAAGTTGGATCTGAAGGAATCCCAAATAATATGTATATAAATATCAAAGCGGATATGTTTGGCCAGAATAGACAGTAACGGTGTGTGGTGGAAAACCAAACTCTGCGTATCTGCTCAAGCGTCTTATCTCGACTGTAGAGCACAGTGTGGGAGTAGTGATGCTGGGGGTTGATCGCTGCCAAATCTCCACTGATACCGGGTCAGCAAAGCAATAAAGTGATGTTGTAAGGAAGAGCCGGCCCACATTCCTCCACAAACAATGCGAGACACTGATAAAGACCAGCAGAAACAGATGACTTCCTGTCATCCCCATCGTTTTACAAGCTGTTTAATCATGGGTTTAGTTTTTTTTTCCCCCTATTATACGGAAGTAAATAATTGCATAATTTGTTGTGAGTCTTTGTAAACTTTATAATTATAGAACCTGCCAAACATAGGATGGCTTTTGTTAGGCCCTGCCAAAACAGAGATCCCACAATTTAATAGGGACTAATTTCTTCTTACAGGATGTTTATTAGGAGAGGCTGCGGATGACGGAAAGATGAGACCGTCCTTGCATGAAACACACATGTAGTCATGCATTTACAGCACGAAGCAACGGCAGATGACAAATTCCTGTATTGAATAAGACATCCTTTGTCTTCTGTGACGTGACGCGAAAACCTGAGATTCGCTCGCACTTTGCAATCAGCCCTCGCAATCAGTCAGGAACTATGTTAACATACTTCTGTTACAAGATGTCATTCTAGACTGCAAAACAACGCTCTTTTATACGTTTTCCCTGAATCAGGACACAGAAGAGTCAGATCTGTGTTGCCTGCCAGCTGAGCTTGACGCGTCCTAATTTCTGTCACATATGAAAAACG